>NC_083095.1:70251921-70481048 GCF_949774975.1 Lagenorhynchus albirostris | reverse complement strand
ATAAAAAGTAATTTAAAAAATCTTAGGTATTATGAATATAATTGCTAAAATATTTTATAAATAGAAAGTCTGGAAAGAAATGGAATGAATCCCCTGGAAAAAAAATCAGAAATACAAAGATAAAATACAAAAAAACATAGGATACATGACCAATCTGAGAGTTTCAATAGCTGATGAATAAAAATTCCTAAAAAAAGAAGAGTAAAATCGGACCATGATAAATCAAAGAAATATTCAAAAGGATTTTCCCAGAGCTGAAGACATAAATCTTCAGATTGAAAGAGTCGACCAAGGGCCCAGAAAAATGAGTAAAAATACTTTCACACTTAGATTCCTTATTATGAAAGTTCAGAGTACCAAAAAAAGGGAGGATCTAAAAGCTTATAATGAGAAACAAAAAGCAATGAAAGAGGTTCATATTCCTTTGGTTTTAGCAACTGTATAGTATACTGACAACAATGAAGTTAGTCTACCAAAATAATAAAAAATGTTTTCAGTCTAGGGTTTTATTATTCATTTGTCATAATAATATATAGATAGATTTGGTATGTTTGTCTTCTACACATTTTTACTAAATTATGTAAAGAATTACTCCAATACAATGAGACACATACCAAGAAAAAGCAAGTTGTAACTTTAAGGAGGCAGTGTCACCAACTCTGACAAGCAATGAAGGAAAGTTCCACTATGATTGATACCATCAAGAGTAGAAAAACAAAGGATTCATATGGAGCCAGAGAAATCTAATCTGTGGAAGAGAAATCTTTAAAAATATAGGGACTAGACTAGAGAATTTAGAAGTTTGAGAACTGGAAAGTATGTAGGAAAAGTTTTGAATACTAAAAGTCTTATTTTAAAATTAGGGATTTTCGCATGCCGCGGAGCGGCTGGGCCCGTGGGCCATGGCCGCTGAGCCTGCGCGTCCGGGGCCTGTGCTCCGCAACGGGAGGGGCCGCGGCGGTGAGAGGCCTGCGTACTGCAAAAAAAAAAAAAAAAAAAAAGTTGTAAAATTAGGGATTTATTATTGAAAAATTGATGTAGAAATTAATCTCTGCTTAATCATATTATTTAAAGCCACACAAAGGGAGCAAGAGAAGAACTAAAAAAGAGTAATACCAATGTGAATATAATTGCCAGGTATTTGGCAGAAAGACAGGAGTGAATACTATCAATGAGCTAAATTTTATCATTTATTTTAGAAAATTGAAACATATTATTTAAGATGTTTAAAACATCAATTACTTTTTACTAAAACAGATTTGTAGAGATATATGTGTGCATGTATTAATTAGGTTTCTTTGACTCTAAATGAATGTATACTGTAATGCAGACAAAAAAAAAATGTTAAGGATACATGGTGAACGCAGAAAGCACTTAGCAAAATAAAATTAGTAAACATCAATTTTTTTTTTTTTTTAAGTTGTTACTGGCCAAATGAAGAGAAGCCTGAGTGAGATTTAGTGGCAGGAGAAAGAAAATGGAGGCTGTAGTCACTGCTGCTGTTTGGCGATATGTGACAGTGAGAAGGGTAAGTAAAAGAATAAACGTCCAAGATTTGCTCTGGAGAACATGGTCCTTTTGGGCAAACAGCTGAAATACAACTGCCTTGACTATACATTCTCTTACCCAAAATGCATCACTCAAGCACTTTCACTGGCACACACAAGCCGATTCATTATAACCAGTTTTATATTCAGAGAATGAGCTTTCAGCAAAATATTTGGGAGTCATCTTAGGGAATATTAAGATAATGAGAATTCAAATAACAAGGCATATCTGCATTAATTTTAAAATATTTATTAAGTTACATATGCATTCTTTTCATTTTAACTCTAATTCGATAGGAATTTATTTTCCTCTAATGTGTGGATTATGGGTCTGCATTTTCTTTGTTACATATTAAATTATTAAATGTAACATTTTTGTTTTTAGTGTGCAGATATTTTTCCAGTATTCCATCTAGATGTAGCCTACATATAAAATTTTAATCATTGTTTCTTTAGAAAATATTGTAAGATCTGGCAGATGTTGATGTTCCTTTCCACATTATTTATTATTATTTTAATTGTTATAAATTAAACAATTTAAAATTAAAATGAAATTTGGAATCACTTTATCATCTCTATAAAATGTCTTCTAACATTTACTTGTTTATGATTATATCAAACACATATTCACATTTTGAACACCCAAATAAATCAGTGAGTATGCATTGAATTCCCCCACTTCTATCTCTAATGAGAGTGTCTGTCTGTCTCTCTCAATATGTCTATTTCTGTCTCTATCTTTATATCTATATCCATATATAAGAAAGCTATCACAATGAAATTTTTGTTTAGTTTTTATAAATCATTAGTGTATAAGCTATTTGCTAGTCTATAAGTTATTATTTCATTTAAAAGTAACCAAAGTAATTTGTATAGGGTAGAAAAAATGTAGGAACAGAGAGCTAATGCTGCAAAGATGAATCTATCTAAGGATGGATGGTGAGAACAGTAGAACAAGAATGGATCATTAGAGTAAAGAGAAGACAATAATAGAAATTGATTCAAACAGAAAGGGTTGGACAGAGGCTATGAGAGGGAACTACAGGGCATAATTTAATTAGTTAGATGTGTGAACATAGAGGGACAGCTGTAATTTAGAATTTAATAATGCTTCTGAAGTTCCTTCAAAAGCATCTCATTTTCTTTTTAACAATAACAAAAGAGGTTACCTCAAATCAGATATTCAACTTGGAGGCAAACGTTTTGAAAACTGAAAATCATGAGATTTAAGTGGTAAGCCATGTCAGTCCATTCAGGAAGCCCAGTTTTTCTGGACCAGATGCTGAAAATTCCTCTTAGAGTAGTAAACTGTTTGAATTTTATTAATACGTAATTAGTTGTTTTACTTGACTCGGACAGATGACCACGGAGGAAGAAAAATCAATAGGGGAGCAGAGCCTAATTTTATCTCAAGGCCTAATTCTAAGAAGAACCACCTTGAATAAAGCTTGGCTGTGGTAGAAGTGAACTTTTGAAAGTTTTTCCAGCATTTGGCCACAAAGAAATGTTGCTTTTCTTATTTGCTGAAGAGAAGTGCATGAAAACATTAGGTTAACAACGAAAACCTAGGCATCCAATAGTCCCACAGACATATGTTTGTGACTATAGCTGCTAATGTCACTAGGTAAAGATTGCCATTTAAATGTATTGCCGGGGTTCCTTTCCTCAAAATGATCCATTCCATTCAAGTTTACATATTGTCAGACTGGTATGTTTGCTGCTAGGGCATGACTATCCAACCCTGTTGATTAATTTATAATACTCAATAAGTTTCCTCTATGATTATAAAAGTCTTTTGGGTTGCTGGACCCACTTCCAATGTGTGGGAGGGTGGTTTCCCCCATACCACCAACAGGCAGTGCTCCATAGACACCAGCTGGGTGTCCTATAATTCAACTCAATTCAGACATCATCTACTAGGAGATAGCATCAGATCCCACAGGCTAAGGGGTCCATCCTATAGACTGCCTCCCACTGCAACTTCAGAGGCCAATTGCAAGCCCAGGTTGCAACCTGTGCTTCTGACTGACTGGCTGTAAATCGGAGGTTCCCATGACCCCCTCCTTGCTTGGGTGCAACTAATTTGCTAGAGCAGCTTAAGGAGCTCAGTGAAGCATTTCACTTGCTAGATTATTGGTTCATTCTAAAAGGATGTGACTCAGGAACAGCCAGATGGTAGAGATGCATAGGGCAATGTATGAGGAAAAGGGCTCCATGCTTCCATGCCCTCTCCAGGGCACTACTCTCCCAACAAATCCATGTGTTCACCAACCCAGAAGCTCTCCAAACCCTATCTTTTTGTTTTTTTATGGGGGCTTCACATGATTGGTTAAATCATTGGCCATCAGAGATTGACTCAACCTTTAGCCTCTATCACCTCACCTGAGGCTGGGAGGTGGAGCTGAAAGTTGGCTTCACTGGCAACCAGCCCCCATCCTTAGGTGATTTCCAAAGCCACCTCATTAACATAACAAAGACAACTTTATTGCTCTCAGCACTTAGGAAATTCCAATACTTTTAGAAGCTCTGTGCCAGAAATTGGGGAGATGGGAGAGACCAAATATATATTTCTTATTACTGTAGGGGAGCAAAACTTACCACCCCAAAATGTCTCTGGTATGCAGATTATTTCAAACTGAAAACAATCAAGGCCCAAAAGACTTTGACCTTTTTCTAACTTCCTAAAGAATGTAGATAGAAGGCCTGTTCCAGGAAGGGAGCTACTTCCATAGATAACTATAGTTTGAACTAGGTGTGTAAACAGGGAGGAACCTAGCAAAG
Source organism: Lagenorhynchus albirostris (assembly GCF_949774975.1). Classification (NCBI taxonomy): domain Eukaryota; kingdom Metazoa; phylum Chordata; class Mammalia; order Artiodactyla; family Delphinidae; genus Lagenorhynchus; species Lagenorhynchus albirostris. The sequence goes on along the minus strand of NC_083095.1, from coordinate 70,476,720 downwards.
TCTGTTAAAATTCCTCTCTTTGTCCCAGGGTCTCTGCAGGGCCCAGCAAACATTTATTTACTAAACATGGAGATGCTTTTCCTTCCTTTTGAAAGTTCCTAAGCACTACCCTCAACAGCCTCTTTTGTCTTTAGCTGTAGATGGTCTTAAAGGTGAGGGATTCTGCCATTTTGGCAAGTTACTCACTTCTCTTGAGTCTCCCCCATGTATACATGTTATTAAAGTTTTTGTTTGATTTTCTCCTGTTACTCTTATCTCACGTCAATTTAATTCTTAGGCCAGCCAGAAGAACCTAGAAGGGTGGAGGAAAATTTCTTCCTCTCTTACGTTATAAATCACAATATCATAAAAAGTAAATACTGCTTACTGCAGAATATGAAGAGAATACTAAAAAGCATACAAAATAGAATTTAAAATTAGCATAAAACTACATTGATATATATACTTGTTTTTCCTAGCTACTTACAAAAAGACAGTGTAGGTAATATCATTCCAAATGAAAATGCTTCATGCTCATAAAATATAATGTACAGTATTAATGTGAATTAGCTATTATAATTAATATCAAAAGAAGCACGATTATGATGACTTGATCAAACAGGTAATGGAAAAATTCCTTTTAACCAAATATACTTCTAATTTATTTATTTTAAAGATTTTTTTTTTTTGGATGGGGACCACTTTTAAAGTCTTTATTGAATTTGTTACAATATTGCTTCTGTTTTATGTTTTGGTTTTCGGCCGTGAGACATGTGGGATCATAGCTCCCTGACCAGGGGTCAAACTTGCACCCCCTGGATTGGAAGGTGAAGTCTTAACCACTGGACTGCCAGGGAAGTCCCCAAATACTTCTAATTTAAAAAGAAATATATATAAGTGCATATTGTGGATAGTATACGTATTTCAAAGTACAAGTGTCAAGTGTTGACTGAAAGAAAAACTCAACAATGTAAGAGTTGTTTTATTTGGGGACCCTACTGAAGACAATAGCCCTAGAGATGGCCTCTCAGGCAGCTCTTAGGAACTGCTCCAAAGAGGTAAGGGAGGAGCCAGGATGTATACATATGCAGTCTGTGTTTGTTTGTTTTCTTTTTTCTGGGCAAGACATGTCAACCATAAAAAGATTACTGCTAATAACAAGGAACAGACATCTCAGGTTGATGATTTTAGTGCTTTTCTATGTATGGGAAGATGCAAGAACCTGGGGTCATTGAAATTTGTCATTAGCTAGGTATCTTAACTATCTAGGGGCCAGTGTCCAAAGCCCAGAATGCTTTCTGTTTATCTCTATCCTGAGTTCCCCTCAGTTGCACTGCAGTGGTTAATGGCTTGATCCTTGTAGAACTGGAATGGCAGGCAGCATTTTTTAAATTTACACAGGCTACCACATATTTTTGTTATGATGATTAGTAGAGATAATATATGTGAAGCATCTAGCTCAATACCTGACATGGAACAAAAGTTCTAGATATGTTTGTTTTTCATTGCTGTATCATGAACTGGACCATGATGGGCTGATATTTATTATGCTCTATATGTTGCTAGATAATATATTGGTGTAAATAAGATTTTAGAAGAATCTTCTACAAGCAAATAAAAGATTTTTCCAGAAAAAAAAAAATCCTGTTTATCAGCAAATTCATGTAATTGCAGATACTTAAGGCCTTCCATTAGGTGATGGTTTATGTCCTTATTTGAAATGCCACAAATTCCTGAAAGTGTATATATCTATAGTGGGATTATAATTTGATATTGTTTATATTTTCCTTTCCTCTAATTATTCTAGATTTATGAGGTATTCTAGCATTTGTGATTTGTACACTGCCTTTAACACAAATAGTTTTTCTAAAGTTAAGATAATTCATTAATTTTCAGGGAGCTTAAACCTTCATTTTATAATAATTTTATAATATCAAGTATTAACTGTCTATATGTCCCATAATATATCTCAACACTAAACGAATAAAGTTGTCAAGCTGATTCACTTTTAATTAATATGGTCTGAATTAAATGTAACTTGTTGAAACTTCATTCCTTCCCCTGATGACCTGGCCTAACTATTATTTTTGAGTAGTATTCCTTCCACTTCTCCCATGATTATACCTACCTTTTCTACTTCTTTAGCATCTGAAACTGTCTTTATAATAATTTGTTTAACAAATGCTCACCTTTCCAGGACAACTATGTTTCATTAGCCTTCTCAAGAGACACTCCAAAGAGCTCCCTAATCTAATAGAAATATACATTTCTAGTTTCTTTTCTTTTCATCACCAACATTCTTTCCTCCTTTCCTGATGATGTTAAATGCTATTTATAATTTTCATTCCCCTTGAAAAAAATTAACTCCTCCTTTAATTGTTCTTTCTTTCAGTTAAAATAACAAGACATGTTAGCAGTGCTCTGTATGAATTGCTTTGACAGTGTATGACTTAATGCATTGATTTTTTCCATGATTATTCAGGTAGTTAGTGACTTCTGAATTCTCTCTGGCATCTCTGATAAGCCTCTTACAGAACACAATGTTTTTCTTTTCTTGATTTGAGACATAATTAGGACCTGTTGTTTATTTGTCTGGTCAAATTAACTTTAAGTTTAATTGAGGAAACATGCTAGTTATAATTTTGACATAGCCTTAAAGTAAAATTTAAAGTATTTGCTGACAATGTTTAGTTTTGTCATTTAAGTAAAACAATCCCTATAGTAAAGTTTGTAAAGCACCACCTTTACTGCTGCTGTTTTAGATAAGACTCAATTTTTGTCATAGGTGTAATCCTCCCTGCAGGCAGGGACTAAGCAATTCCACTATTCATGTATGGTCTTTTCAGGCCATTAAAATATTATTTAGTGCGATGAAGTATTAATTTAGCCTAGAAATGTTAATGCAGATTCCAAAAGTTCCATTGAATAACATTTGTACTGGATTGAGCAAATTTCACTAGCTATCTAAAAGAAAACAAACCTCAGTGAAATAATGTATATTTACTAATACCCAATTTTTTCCCTCTAAAATCCTATCCTCAGGCTAAATCTATGAAATAGTACTTAAAATCTTTCAAAATGTATGTCAGGGTTCTTACTTGTTAAATCAATTCAAATTGATTTTGAAGTGAGCTAAGAGTACATAGATTAAAAAGAAGTTGAAGGTCATAGAAAAGATCATGCAACTGTCATTTATTAATATTAATGAAACATTCCCCAAAATAATAACCATAGGCTCATACTTGGTTCAATATCTATATTATAAATCTGGAGAGTGAAAAGCTATAACGTCATAAAGAAGTGATTAAACTCTAAGTTGTGGAAATTAATCAGTGAAGTTCAAATCAAAGTACTTGAAGAGTCCAAAAAACATAGAAAGAATAATGAAATTTGAAATCTGATTTTTTTTGTGTATTATCTTCTAATGTATTACTTTGTAGTGAAAGAAGCAGAAAGGCCTGGTTCAGCTAGGAGATCAGCTTCTAATTAGTTAGATTACCTTGAATAATAAGGATTAAAATAATGATCTGTTAATAGTAATAATAATTAAAAACAATAGTTAATAGTTATTGAGTGCTTTTTGCTGGTCAGACATTGTATTAATGGTGTCCATGCATTATCCCATAATCCTCTTAACAACCTACTTATAATAGTATCATCATTTTATAGAAGAGGAAATCAAGTTATAGAAAGTTAAAGGTAACTTGCCTAAGTTCATACAGCTTGATAGCATTAGAATAAGAATTTAAATTCATATTGTATGACTCTAGGAACCATATTCTAACTAACTTCTAGATCATGCCATCTTCTAGTTACAGTTACATAACTTCTCTAAATATCAATTTCTTTACCTATAAGTAGAAATTGTAAATTCAAATGTGTAGACCTGCTGTGAGGTTCAGTTCTCAATGAAAAAATTATTTAAAGAATGCCTATTCTGCACTGGAGATAACAGCACTATGTTATACTATATAACTGGTTTCGTGCGTGAAAGACAATTTTTCCACAGATGGGGTGGGGAGGGCATGGTCCAGGCAGTAATGCAAGCAATGGGGTGGGGGATGGTTCAGGTGGTGGTGAGAGTGATGGGGAATGATGAGGAGCAATAGATGAAGCTTCACCCGTTTGCCCGCCGCTCACCTCCTGCTGTGGGCAGGGGTTGGGGACCCCTGCTATATACTATGCCTGGGGATGACAGTACTCCTTACTATTATGGCATTTGTGGTATACCGTGCAGTAATGATAAGCAAGCAGGTAATTAAGATAAAATGTGATAAATCATTCTTCATCCCCGTATCAAACTATCAGCAATTTTGTTTGCCTCTACTTATCCACATACTAAGTCTAATCACCTATCATCTCTGTTGCTAAAATCCTAGGTCAAGGCAAAATCAATATATCCTCCTTGGTACATAAAAAGACTTTTAACCAGCTTACTTTCTTCCCAGGCTCTTAGAAACAGGACACACTGATATAGAAATGATTGGAAGGGGCAGCTAGCCCAGGGTTGGAGGGTCAGGTCCAAAAGAAAGGAGAGTCTACAGTGACACCTGCTGCCTGTATAAAATTTAACTATGACAAAGAGTCCAGGATGGAGACTCTTTCAGGAAAGGTGAACCTTAACTTAAGGAGAAAGAAAATGTAGCATCTTAGTAAAACTAAAGAATTTCAGTTTGTTGGAAGAAAAGAACATCATATGAGATACCCCTGAAATGAGAGAGACTGTCAGATCATACAGAGTCTTATAGAACATATTGAGGATTTTGTAAATTATCTTTAAAGTTACAAAATTTTATTTAAAAGTTTTAAGCAAGAAGAACTGTGGTAAATGTGAAATATTTTATTTTCTTAATAACAATCTTCATAATATTTGTGGTATTTAGATTATTTGCATTTCATGTGATTTTTAATATTGTTAGGTTTAAATCTGCTTTGTACTATTTGTTTTTGATTTTCCCAATCTTAACTTCATTCCCTTTATTCTTACCAAGAATTTAGCTATACTACTCTGGGCTCCACATCCATTTTATCTGCTTGGAGACCTTAAATTGACATTAGCCCTTCATGCAAGCACATGACGTGGATAACAGCCCACTGAGTCACAAGTAAATGTAAGTTCCTGATCTGACCACTCCATTGGCCCTTGCGGTTAAACAGGCTTTTCCACATCTCAGGGCTTTCCCCTTCACGTTCCTTATCTAAGGAACTAAACAGAACCCTGATTTTTGCTTTGAATTGGCGGATCTGGCTTTAACCTTGGAACCCCAAAGCATTCTACACACATACCCTAATAAAGTCATGTGCCCCAGGTCCTGCTGCAAACTATGCCTGCACCCTGCCTTGACCTCCCATGTGGCCCTTCGAGGCATGCTGTGCATTTTCTGTAAGAGCTGTGGATAATAAACTTCTACATTTTAGTTTTCCTGTGGTCTTTGGTTGAACTGAGGCCCATCATCCTAGGCTCTACTTAACATCACAAAGTCACAACAGTCCTTTTTTTCTGCCTTCTTGTAGACTACTTTAATCATTTTATGAATCCATTTTACCTTCTTTGTTGACTTATTATCTATAACTCATTGTTCAGTCATTTTATCCTTGCTTTATGTTTATAGTATACATCTTTATCTTATCACAGTCTACCTTGAAGTGTTGTAGCACTTTCCCATCTCTCCCCTCCTGGATTTGTGCTCTATTGTTGTTACTTCTTTTACTTTTATATATCTTTTAAATTCCACAAAACAGTATTATTATTATTTTTAAACAGTCATTTATCTTTAAAATAAGGTTTAGGTCACAGGAAAACATCAAATATATTTGCCCACATAACTTGCATTTCTAGGTGCTCTTTGTTCCTTATTTCCATGTGGTTGTTTTTTTTCCCTCTGATCTAAAGAAAATGCCTTTCATGTTATGCTGGTCTGCTTGTGATGTCTGAAAAGTCTTATTTCACATCTTTTTTTGAAAGATATACTTACCAGGTAGATGATTCTAGGTTGACAGCATTTTCTTTCAGTACCTTAAAAATGCTAGTCCATTGTCGTCTCACTTACATATTTTCTATGAGAAATAAACCATCCTTATCTTTGTTTCTGTACATAACATGTATTATGTTAAATACGTAATTAATTTAAAGAAGATGCCTTTTCCTCTGGCTGCTTTAAAGATTTTCTATCACTAGTTTTGAGAAATTTGATTATGTTGTGCCTTGGAGTATTTTTTTTTTTTTTGATGTCTCTTGTGTTTGAGATTTTTTGAGATTCTTGAATTTGGGTTTCTAATTTTCATCAATTCTGGAACAATTTTGGAAAAATTTTATCCATCATTTCTTGAAAAATTTTTGATCCCTCTTTCCTCCTCTCTGAAATCTCCTAACCTTTGGAGATTCCAATTGCATGTATATGAGACCACTTGAAGTTTTCACAGCTCACTTGAACTCCTCACTATTTTATTCTCTTTTGCTGTCTGGGTTTTATTTTGTATAGTTCCTACTGTTATGTCTCAGAGTTCACTAACCCTTTTTCTGCAATGTCTAATCTGCTGTTAATTCCATTCCATGTATTTTTCATCTCACACTGTAGTTTTCATCTTTAGCAGTTCAGTTTGGTTCCTTTTAAATGTGGAGATATATATATATATATATATATATATATATATTTCATGTCTCTACTTAACTTTTTGAACATACGAAATGCAGTTTTTGTTGTTATTGTTGTTGTTGTTGTTGTTTCACGCAGGAGGGTAATTTAAGTCCCTGTTACTTAATCTTGTCCAGAGTCAGAAGTTCCTTCCTCTTGGTTTTAGCCAGGTACATAGCTATCTAGCTAAAGACTACAAATCTATCTGCCCTTATAGCCTTGTGTGACCATATGAATAATGCCTGACTGATGGGATAAACGCAGAAGTAATATGTCACATTCTGAGCCCTGCCCCTTTGAGAGATGCACCTGGACTCCCCCATCCTTTCCTCCAGCTGGCTGATTGTTAATAATGAGAACAAGAAACAACACCTGGAGGTTGAAGAGCAGAGCTTCATAGTCTCAAACCTGAGAGAGAGAAAATATCATGTTTTGATAAAGCCACTGAATCCTTGAGTCTTATTTTTACAACAGAATAGTCTACATTCTAAATAAGAGAAAAAAAGATATTTTGAGGGAAAGCTATAAATTCAATCTGGGGATTGTTGAGTTTAAAGCCTCTATGGAGGTGCATATAAAAGTGGGGAAGCTTCTGAAGCCCAAGACAGAGTTCTAGGTGAAGATGTGGACTTGAGAAAAATCAACATGCAACTAGAAAATGAAATTACAATGTGTGGTTGTACGAGCAAAATGCATGACTCAGTGCACAGTGGTAAGAGAAGAAAGCCTGGGATAGAAATCTAAGATAGTAGTTCTCAAACTTGACTGCACTTTGGAATCAACTAGAGAGTTTAAGGAAAATATATTGAATCCTGAGTCTTTCCTCCAGATATATATTTTTAATCACTGTAGGGTATGACCTGGGCATGATGATATCTAAAACTGCATAGGTGATTCAAATATGCAGCAAAAATTGATAACTAATGCTCTAAAATATATTAAAACTTAAGGAAAAATAGAAGATATGCTTACAAAGGAGACTTAGAAGGAATAGGACATATGATGAAGGAAGTCTAGGAGCTGAGGGTATTTTGATCCAATTTTGCATAAAATAGGCCCCAACAAATAAATGCCTGTGTTCTGATTCTGAGTTTCACATATTACAAAAAAGAACTGGGTTTGAGAATCGTTTAATTGAGTAACCTAAAGCAGTTAGATCAGAACCTCAATACAATCATCTGTAAAATGTGGGTAATAACACATTCCACTTCACCTCATCACTCTCAGTATAATAAGACATTTGACAGAAACTTGCAAACAATAATGTTATACCATTCCCAAGTGATGTATTTAAAGTCAAATTACACTTCATTTCTGACTTCCTACATTTCTACTTTCATCGGAAAATTAGGCCTATGTTTAAGAAAAGTGACTCAGGAAGGGGAAATTCAGGGTGAATATAACTGACAGATAATTATTTGATTTTCCTTTTCTTCCTAGTGGGATAACTTCATCACCATTAAAAATGCTATAGCTGTTAATCATGTTTCTGATGAAATTGGCAGTTAGTAGCAAGGGAAGTTAGTCTTCACAGAAGCAGTAGGTTCCTCTCTCATCATTAAACTTGCAACCAAAAACTCAGAAAATTTTATCAAGTAATGGATAAAGAACCATCATGGTTCATGCCTAGAAGATACTGGATACTGGTAAGAGCATATATGATTGCTATTCCTTCCAGAGAGATTGCCAGGTTCAGTCTTGGAGTGGAAGCATTAGAAAACACACTTATTGAACCTCTTTAAAGTTCAGATTGACAAAAAAGGAAAAAGAGAAAATATATACCATAGGGAATAACCCTGCCCGGAGAAAAGATTAAAAGGGCGACTTAGGTTATTTGCAACTCTAATTTCTGTGACTCCATTGGAATTGGGGGTAATAAAGGGATCTTGGCTTTTCTGATTAGAATACTTACAGAGAACAAGCAATTACATCCCAAGTGAATCAATAAAAGGCTAACAGTTTAAAGGCAGTAAAATTGGGACATGTATCACAATCTAAATATTAGATACCAAAGAAGAGAAGGTAATGCAGCTATATAGACATATTTGGAGATTCCATGCCTTCATCTTCCAAGCTACGCTTAAAACAAATCCTGACCAGAAGTTAGAAAAACTCACACCAAGATAGACTTGCATCATCCTAAGGCTTATACGGTAAAAGATATCACATTTTTATAGGTTGAGAAAAAAGCTTCAATTTAAAGAAAACGTGGTTGCATAAGAAATAGGAGACCTAAAACTCACGTATTAAAATAGGAAAATATTTAGTCACTTATAAAGTATGATTCTATCTTATATCATTTTAATATAATAATCTTGTGAGGTGTTTTGTTATTGGAATGCCTATTTTAATAGATTTATTTCTTTGTTCACCACTTCGTCAATAATGTTTTATTAGGTGTCTCTGCAATAAACACTTGTGGGATATGTGAAGATTAACTAGCTCTGGTTCTACCTTTCAAGAACTTGCATTCTTATAGGATAGAAACAAAAATGTATAATATTAAATGTATTTAATATTAAAATATTATAAACAAAAATGTATAATATTAAATGTATTTAATATTAAAACATTATAAATAAAAATGTATTTAATTTTAATATTAAATGTATTTAATATTAAAATACAAGATAGAAATTGATGTAGATCACACAATACATGAGTAAAATTATATGTGGGAGATAATATTTACAAACCATGTATCTAACAAAGAATTCATTCATATCTAGAATGCATAAAGAACTCTCAAACTCAGCAGTAAAAACCAAACAGTCCATTTAGAAATTGATCAAAAGTCATGAACAGATATTTCAATGAAGAGGATGTACAAATGGTAAATAAGCATAAGAGAAAGATGGTCAGCATTATTAGCCATTAGGGAAACACAAATTGAAATCAGTTTGTGATATTATGGCATACCTATCAGAATGGCTTAAAATAAAATAGCAGTAGTACCAAATGCTCGTGAAGATACAGAACAACTAGATCATTCATACATTGTTGGTTAGAAAATAAAATGGTACAGCCTTCTGGGAAGCAGTTTTTCAGTATCATACAACACTAATCATGTACTTATCATAAGACCTAGGAATCACACTCTTGTACATCTATCCCAGAGAGAGAAAAATGTATGTTCACACAAAAGCCAATACATAAATATTCATACCAGGTTATCTGTAATATTTCCAAACTGGAAACAAACTGATATCCCTCAATCCACAAATGGTTAAACAAATGGTAATAAATCCATGTCATGGAGTGTACCACTCAGCAATAAAAAAGAGTTGAACTACTGATACACATAGCAACTAGGAGTGATCTCGGAGAATTTAAGCTGAGTGGGAAAAGTCAATGTCAAAAAGTTATATACAGTATGTTTCCATCTATATAATATTCATTAAAGAATAAAATTATTGTTCTTAGATGGTGAATAGATTAGTGTTTGCCAGGCTTTAGCAATGGGTAGTGGGGAAATGGTGTGGGATATAAAGGGAAACCTTATGGTTGCTGATGGAACAGTGCTGTATTTTGATTGTGGTGATGGTTACATAAATCTGCACATGTGATAAAGTTGTGTAGTACTTTACACCCATCTATACAACGAACGAGTGAGTGTAAAACTGGTGAAATCTGAATAAGCTCTGTGGATTATACCAAATTTCTGTTTTTATATTGTACTATAGTTTTGCAGGATGTTACCATTTGGTGTAAAACTGGATAAAGGGAACATGGGACTTCCCACTATGGTTTTGTTTCATTTGTTTTTTGGGTTTTTTTTTTTGTTGTTGTTTTTTGTTTTCTATTTCCTGTGAATCTCTAATTATTTCAAAATAAAAAATAATAAATGATATGGGGATTCAAAGTGAAGAAACAAGAGATAATTTCATGAAAAAAAATGGAAAGGAGCCTTAAGAATAGGAAGGATTTGCCTTGTTCAAAGTTTAGAGGGCACCATATTTAAGACAGAGGGACCTTATTAAAGAACGTACGTACATGTGTTTAAAACACAGAGGTTACATGGAGTAGTTCTGTGGGAACAAATTTAGTGTCAATGAAGAGAGATAAGTTTTGGAACCTAGGTCAGGCTTAGACATTATAGAATGCTTCAAATGTTAGGATAAGGAGTCTGATATCAATGAGTTTCAAGCTTATAGTCATAGAAGGTTTGTGAGATAATAAGTAAAATGATTAAAGCTAATCATTAAGAATTGTGTGAAGGCTATCTCAGTAGCACAGATGACAGATAATGAGGTTATATTGAATCAGGATAAATTTGGTAAAAGTGAAATCTATCATTTATAAGAATTGATTGTAGGGTGGATTAAAAAAAGAGTGAGTTTGTGACTCTAGAGAAACGTCTGTAAACAGATGAGGGTGTTCATGGGCATACAGGCTTCTTTGCACTGGAAATACAGTTTGCATTTGGTCTCCCAGAAATAGTTTCTCGAGGTTCATATCATTTCTCCTTTTTGGGGGTGAATCAACATGTAGAAATATATATCAGTATGATCTGATTGAATTAAAGTATCATTTCATAGGAAAAAAGACGAAAATGAAATAAAGAACAAGTGCATTTCTTTAAGCCTATGCTCTGTAAATGTATAACAGAGCAGTGACTATTTCATTCACTTTATATCAGGCTGTATTCTAGTAGAAAGTGTATATAGAATGTCTTTGTTAATTTATAAAATTTTAATAAGTATGTATATATTGTCATATTTAAAGATTAATTTGACTGCCTTTGAAATCAGTCTGAAAACCATCAAAATGTGTATTCTAAAGGCCATTTATGTACTTTTGTTGGGGGTAGCAGGAGAGGAATGGTGCAGTTTTTGAGAAACGAAGATTAATATCCTATTCATCTTTAGGTTTTTTAGATAACACACTCTACTTTCAAAATATTATATAAAATAAAATGCTTGTAAACTACTTTGAAGAGTGTTATAACTTCCTCTACAGATCTTAAACAGTTTCTCTTTATTGCAAATTAATATTGGATGTAACCACAATTTTTTATATACCTTTTACCTTTATTATATTTAGAATAATTTGTTCCCTTTCCCCAAATATTGAGGTCTACATGCTGGCATCTGCAGATCACTGAACATAATCTATATGTTATTGCCCAAAACAGCTACTTGAGAAGAAATTGTAAAAATCAAAGCAAAACATAATCCTTTTTCACAATTGAAAGTACAGGTTTAAATAAATGAAAACATTTCATGGAATCAATGCTATCTATGAAGTATATAGATAAAGATCTTGTATATTTCTTTTTTCGTGGATAACCTACCAGTTCTCAGCATTCACACTACAGGTAAACAACTGTGGGTCAGAAAAATCACATATACAGTTGTCCAGAATGTTGAGTAAATCTTACTCCCTAGTTCATGACATATCATCATAGTCAGTCTGCATAAGTTCCTTCTCTTACATTTTAAATGATTTATTTTGATTTATTCCCATATCACTCTCCCATTTCCCTCCCTCTGTAGACAACCATTCTGATATAGCTAATGTACATCCTTTGGTCCGTTTATGTTCTTATAAAACGTGTATGTTGTTTTTGATGTATTTTAGTCTATGTAACAACATATTGTAAATTTTGTTCTGTGCTTTCTTTTCTTAGTGCTGTGTTTAAGATCTGTCTTATTCACTATGAATATCTTGTCTCTTACATCTACAGACTGTAGCATGGTGTGCATGTACCACATCTTGTATGTACAATATCCCAAAAAAGGTTTGAGGCTAATATCTCTCTCCCTGCTACTGACAGATAAGTGAACATCCTTATACATGTTTCCTTATGGACTATGTCTGTCCAGGAGAAGAACTGCTAGATCAGAGCATGTGTATGTTTAATTTAACTAAGAGCTGCTGGTTTCCTCTCACAAGCAAGTGTACCAATCTTTCATCCAACCAGCAGGAGTCTGGGTTCCATATCCACATAGCCCCTTGAATATTGACATTATTCAGCATTCAGTTCTTGACCAGTCTGGTATATAGTGATATTTAATTGTTGCTTTATTTATTTATTATGTCTCTAACCCATGATTTATTTGAAAATCTCTATGTCTTGTTCTACTTTAAGGTTTCTTCTCTGTAAATTGCCTATTCATATGTATTGCCATCTTCCATTCCACTTCGTCAGTTTTTGTATTTTTCTTCTTGATTTGTGGGAATTACTGCTTTCTTTTTTCCCTTGTCAACCCTCTAGGAACATGCTTCACAAATTGTACTATATAGACAGTCTATATCAGAGTCAATTTAGGGCTTTATTAAAACTTTGATTTCTGGTCGCCATACCCAGGAATCTATATTTTAATAAATTCACTTGGTGTTTCTTATGCAAAATAAATCATGAGATCCAGTGATTTTGTTTTTTCCAAAACAACAACTTTATGGCTATGAGACAGTAAGAGAAATGAAGCTAAGAAACAGTGCAAGATGTTAAGATGTACAAAAATTAAGCTAATGTGTAATCTAAGTCAATGAATGATCATTCCCATAAGCTTGAGAAACTATTTTTTCCTCATATATTGTAATAGATACATAATATCAAAATATCCATAAATTCTGACAAAATTTTAAAACATTAGATATGTAAAGTGAGGTTAAGGTTATTTTTTTCTTATTAATTTGCATTTAGAAAGTATGTTTATATATTAGAGACTTTATAAATATCTAGAGTTGATATTTATAGAAACCTGAAATTAAAATTGCATATTCTTTCAATACAGGATAGAAAGATGTAATAGAGGTTGTAGGATATATATATATATATATAATATATATTATATTATGTATATTATATATACATATATATATATGTTTCCATTTGATAATGAAGATTCATAACAGCAAGGGAAATTTTTGGCAAAGGTGCTTTGAAACAACCAGCCCTAATATATCCAATGATTTTAAACTTATAACTTAGCTATTAAATATTTTAATAAAAACATTATGTTTATGTTACAAAAATCATACTTTTCTCCCTTAAAGATATAAGCTATGATTATAAGAATTTGAATTTTCCCTTCTCATCCTGTGGGGCAGATCATCTCAATAACATATATCAGACACATGATTTGCAAATATTTTCTCCCATTCAATAGGTTACTTCATTTTGTTTTTTTTTTTTAATTTTTTAATTTTATTTATTTTTTTATACAGGAGGTTCTTATTGGTCATCCATTTTATACACATCAGTGTATACATGTCAATCCCAATCGCCCAATTCAGCACACCGCCATCCCCACCCCTCCATGGTTTTCCCCCCTTGGTGTCCTGTAGAGAACGTTTGTTCTCAACATCTGTGTCTCAACTTCTGCCCTGCAAACCGGTTCATCTGTACCATTTTTCTAGGTTCCACATACATGCGTTAATATACGATATTTGTTTTTCTCTTTCTGACTTACTTCACTCTGTATGACAGTCTCTAGATCCATCCACGTCTCAACAAATGACTCAATTTCATTCCTTTTTATGGCTGAGTAATATTCCATTGTATACATGTACCTCAACTTCTTTAACCATTCGTCTGTCGATGGGCATTTAGGTTGCTTCCATGACCTGGCTATGGTAAATAGTGCTGCAATGAACATTGGGGTGCCTGTGTCTTTTTGAACAATGGTTTTCTCTGGGTATATGCCCATTCGTGGGATTGCTGGATTGTATGATAATTCTATTTTTAGTTTTTTAAGGAACCTCCATACTGTTCTCCATAGTGGCTATATCAATTTACATTCCCATCAACAGTGCAAGAGGGTTCCCTTTTCTCCCCACCCTCTCCAGCATTTGTTGTTTGTAGATTTTCTGATGATGCCCATTCTAACTGATGTGAGGTGATACCTCATTGTAGTTTTAATTTGCATTTCTCCAATAATTAGTGATGTTGGGCAGTTTTTCATGTGCTTCCTGGCCATCTGTATGTCATCTTTGGAGAAATATCTATTTAGGTCTTCTGCCCATTTTTGGATTGGGTTGTTTGTTTCTTTAATATTGAGCTGCATGAGCTGTTTATATATTTTGGAGATTAATCCTTTGTCTGTTGATTCGTTTGCAAATATTTTCTCCCATTCTGAGGGTTGTCTTTTTGTCTTGTTTATGGTTTCCTTTGCTGTGCAAAAGGTTTTAAGTTTCATTAGGTCCCATTTGTTTATTTTTGTTTTTATTTCCATTACTCTAGGAGGTGGATCAAAAAAGATGTTGCTGTGATTTATGTCAAAGAGTGTTCTTCCGACATTTTCCCCTAAGAGTTTTATAGTGTCTAGTCTTACATTTAGGTCTTGAATACATTTTGAGTTTATTTTTGTGTATGGTGTTAGGGAGTGTTCTAAATTCATTCTTTTACATGTAGCTGTCCAGTTTTCCCAGCACCACTTATTGAAGAGACTGTCTTTTCTCCATTGTATATCTCTGCCTCGTTTGTCATAGATTATTTGACCATAGGTGCGTGGGTTTATCTCTCGGCTTTCTATCTTGTTCCATTGATCTATGTTTCCATTTTTGTGAGAGTACCATATTATCTTGATTACTGTAGCTTTATAGTATAGTCTGAAGTCTAGGAGTCTGATTCTTCCAGCTCCATTTTTTCCCCTCAAGACTCCATTGGCTATTCGGGGTCTTTTGTGTCTCCCTACAAACTTTAAGATTTTTTGTTCTAGTTCCGTAAAAAATGCCATCGGTAATTTGATAGGGATTGCATTGAAGCTGTAGATTGCTTTGGGTAGTACAGTCATTTTCACAATGTTGATTCTTCCTCTCCAAGAACATGGTATATCTCTCCATCTGTTGGTATCATCTTTAATTTCTTTCATCAGTGTCTTATAGGTTTCTGCATACAGGTCTTTTGTTTCCCTAGGTAGGTTTATTCCTAGGTATTCTATTCTTTTTGTTGCAATGGTAAATGGGAATGTTTCCTTAATTTCTCTTTCAGATTTTTCATCATTAGTGTTAGAAATGCAATAGATTTCTGTACATTAATTTTATATCCTGCAACTTTACCAAATTCATTGATTAGCTCTAGTAGTTTTCTGGTGGCATTTTTAGGATTCTCTATGTATAGTATCCTGTCATCTGCAAACAGTGACAGTTTTACCTTTTTTCCAATTTGTATTCCTTTTATTTCTTTTTCTTCTCTGATTGCCATGGCTAGGACTTCCAAACTATGTTGAATAATAGTGGTGAGAGTGGACAACCTTGTCTTGTTCCTGATCTTAGAGGAAATGCTTTCAGGTTTTCACCATTGAGAATGATGTTTGCTGTGGGTTTGTCGTATATGGCCTTTATTATGTTGAGGTAGGTTCCCTCTATGCCCACTTTCTGGAGAGTTTTTATCATAAATGGGTGTTGAATTTTGTGAAAAGTTTTTTATGCATCTATTGAGATGATCATATGGTTTTTATTCTTCAGTTTGTTTATATGATGTATCACACTGCTTGATTTATGTATATTGAAGAATCCTTGCATCCCTGGGATAAATCCCACTTGATCATGGTGTATGATCCTTTTAAAGTGTTGTTGGATTCTGTTTGCTAGTGTTTTGTTGAGGATTTTTGCATCTATGTTCATCAGTGATATTGGTCTGTAATTTTCTTTTTTTGTAGTATCTTTGTCTGGTTTTGGTATCAGGGTGATGGTGGCCTCATAGAATGAGTGTGGGAGTGTTCCTTCCTCTGCAACTTTTTGGAAGAGTTTGTGAAGGATAAGTGTTAGCTCTTCTCAAAATGTTTGGTAGAATTCACCTGTGAAGCCATCTGGTCCTGGACTTTTGTTTGTTGGAAGATTTTTAATCACAGTTTCAATTTCATTACTTGTGATTGGTCTGTTCATATTTTCTATTTCTTCCTGGTTCAGTCTTGGAAGGTTATACTTTTCTAAGAATTTGTCCATTTCTTCCAGGTTGTCCATTTTATTGGCATGGAGTTGCTTGTAGTAGTCTCTTAGGATGCTTTGTATTTCTGCAGTGTCTGTTGTAACTTCTTTTTCATTTCTAATTTTATTGATTTGAGTCCGTTCCCTCTTTTTCTTGATGAGTCTGGCTGATGGTTTTTCAATTTTGTTTACCTTCTCAAAGAACCAGCTTTTATTTCTATTGATATTTGCTATTGTTTTCTTTGTTTCTATTTCATTTATTTCTGCCCTGATCTTTATGATTTCTTTCCTTCTGCTGATTTTGGGGGGTTTTTTTGTTCTTTCTCTAGTTCCTTTAGGTGTAAGGTTAGATTTTTTTATTTGAGATTTTTCTTGTTTCTTGAGGTAGGCTTCTATAGCTATAAACCTCCCTCTTCAAACTGCTTTTGCTGCATCCCTTAGGTTTTGGATCCTTGTGTTTTCATTGTCATTTGTCTCTAGGTATTTTTTTTTATTACCTCTTTGCTATCTTCAGTGATCTCTTGGTTATTTAATAACTTATTGTTTAACTTCCATGTGTTTGTGTTTTTTCCATTTTTTTCCCTGTAATTCATTTCTAATCTCATAGCGTTGTGGTCAGAAAAGATGCTTGATATGATTTCAATTTTCTTAAATTTACTGAGGCTTGATTTGTGACCCAAGATGTGATCTATCCTGGAGAATGTTCTGTTCGCACTTGAGAAGAAAGTGTAACGTGCTGTTTTGGGATGGAATGTCCTATAAATATCAATTAAATCTACCTGGTCTATTGTATCATTTAAAGCTTCTGTTTCCTTATATATTTTCATTTTGGATGATCTGTCCATTGGTGTAAGTGAGGTGTTAAAGATCCCCACTATTACTGTGTTACTGTCGATTTCCTCTTTTATAGCTGTTATTAGCAGTTGCCTTATGTATTGAGGTGCTCCTATGTTGGGTGCATATATATTTATAATTGTTATATCTTCTTCTTGGATTGATCCCTTGATCATTATGTAGTGTCCTTCCTTGTCTCTTGTAACATTCTTTATTTTAAAGTCTATTTTATCTCATATGAGTATAGCTACTCCAGCTTTCTTTTGATTTCCATTTGCATGGAATATCTTTTTCCATCCCCTCACTTTCAGTCTGTATGTGTCCCTAGGTCTGAAGTGGGTCTCTTGTAGACAGCATATATATGGGTCTTGTTTTTGTATCCAGTCAGGAAGCCTGTGTCTTTTGGTTGGAGCATTTAATCGATTCACGTTTAAGGTAATTATCGATATGTATGTTCCTGTGACCATTTTCTCAATTGTTTTGGGTTTGTTTTTGTAGGTCCCTTTCTTCTCTTGTGTTTCCCACTTAGAGAAGTTCCTTTAGCATTTGTTGTAGAGGTGGTTTGGTGGTGCTGAATTCTCTTAGTTTTTGCTTGTCTGTAAAGCTTTTGATTTCTCCTTCGAATCTGAATGAGATCTTTGCCAGGTAGAGTAATCTTGGTCGTAGGTTCTTCCCTTTCATCACTTTAGGTATATCATGCCACTCCCTTCTGGCTTGTAGAGTTTCTGCTGAGAAATCAGCTGTTAACCTTATGGGAGTTCCCTTGTATGTTATTTTTCCCTTGCTGCTTTCAATTCTTTTTCTTTGTCTTTAATTTTTGCCAGTTTGATTACTATGTGTCTCAGCGTGTTTCTCCTTGGGTTTATCCTGTATGGGACTCGCTGTGCTTCCTGGACTTGGGTGGCTATTTCCTTTCCCATGTTAGGGAAGTTTTTGACTATAATCTCTTCAAATATTTTCTTGGGTTCTTGCTCTTCTCCTTCTGGGACCCCTATAATATGAAGTTGTTGCGTTTAATGTTGTCCCAGCAGTCTCTTAGGCTGTCTTCATTTCTTTTCATTCGTTTTTCTTTATTCTGTTCCACAGCCGTGAATGCCACCATTCTGTCTTCCAGGTCACTTATCCTTTCTTCTGCCTCAGTTATTCTGCTATTTATTCCTTTTAGTGTGTTTTTCATGTCAGTTATTGTATTGTTCATCTCTGTTTGTTTGTTCTTTAATTCTTCTAGATCTTTGTTAAACATCTCTTGCATCTTCTTGATCTTTTCCTCAATTCTTTTTCCGAGGTCCTGGATCATCTTCACTATGATTATTCTAAATTCTTTTTCTGGAAGGTTGCCTATCTCCACTTTACTTAGCTGTTTTTCTGGGGTTTTATCTTGTTCCTTCATCTGATACATAGCCCTCTGCCTTGTCATCTTGTCTATCTTTCTGTGAATGTGGGTTTTGTTCCTTGGGCTGCAGGATTGTAGTTCTTCTTGCTTCTCTTCATTTTGCTGATGGTTTCCTTTGCTGTGCAGAAACCTTTTTAGTATGATATTTTCCCACTTATTTATTTTTGCTTTGTTTCTTTTGCTTTTTCTGTCAAATTAAAAATAATTGTTGCCAAGACCTATGTCAAGGAGGTTATCACCTGTTTTCTTCTAACAGTTTTCTGGTTTAAAGTCTTACATTCAAGTCTTTAAAACATTTTAAGTTAATTTTTATGTATAGTGTAAGGTGGTCTAGTTTTATTCTTTTGCATGTGACTGTCCAGTTTTCCCAACAGAATTTTTGAAAAAACTGTCCTTTCCCCACTAAATTGTCTTGGCTCCTTTGTTGTTAATTAATTAGCCATATATGCATCGATTTATTTCTGGGCCCTCAATTCTCGTCCATCAATCTACATGTCTGTTTTTTTTTGGAATATAGTTTGCAAAAAGGGAGCATGATGCCTCCAGCTTTGTTCTTCTTTCTCAAGACTGCTTTGGCTTTTTTTTTTTTTTTTTATGATTCCATACAAATTTTTTAGGATTATTCATTCTATTTCTTTGAAAAGTACCACTGGAATTTTGATAAAGATTGTACTGAATTTGTAGATTGCTTTAGATAGTAAGACATTTTAATAATATTAATTCTTCTAATCAATGAGCTTGGAACATCTTTCCATTTGTGTCATCTTCATATTCTTTGAGTAGTATCTTGCAGTTTTAAGTATAGATGTTTTTCACCTCCTTGATTAAATTTACTCCTAGGTATTTTATTCTTTTGATACAGTTGTAAATGGGATTGTTTTCTTTATGTCTCCTTTTGATAGTTCATTATTAGTGTACAGAAACACAACAGAGTTTTGTGTATTGATTTTGTATCTTACAACCTTACTGAATTCATTTATTAATTCTAACAGGTTTTTTTTTGAAGGATTCTTTAGGGTACTCTATATATAATATCATATCATCTGCAAGTAGTGACAGTTTTACTCCTTTCTTTCCCATTGGATGCCTTTTATTTCTTTTTCTTGCCTAATTGCCCTGGCTAGGACTTCCAATACTATGTTGATTAAAAGTAGTGAAAGTGGACAAACTTATCTTGTTCCTAAGCTTAGAGGAAAGGCTTTCCACTTTTCACGTTTTGAGTATGATATTAGCTGAGGGCTTATTATATGTGACCTTTATTACGTTGAGGTATATTTCCTCTATACCCACTTTGTTGAGAGTTTTTATCATAAATTAATGTTGAATATTGTCAAATGCTCTTTCTGCATTTATTGAGATGATCATATAATTGTTATACTTCATTTTGGTAATGTATTTTATCACACTGACTGATTTGCACATGTTGAACCATCCTTGCATCCCTGGAATAAACACCACTTGATCATGGTGTATGATCCTTTGAATTTATTATTGAATTTGATTTGTTAATATTTTGTTGAGAATTTTTATATTTATGTTCCTCAGGGATATTGGTCTATAAATTTCTTTTCTTGTGGTGTACTTGTCTGGTTTTGGTATCAAGGTAATGCTTTCCTCATAAAATGACTTTACAAGAGTTCTCTCCTCTTTTATTTTTGAGGAATTTGAAAATGATTATTATTGATTATTCTTTGAATGTTTGGTAGAATTCATCACTGAAGCCATCGAGTCCTGGACTTTTGTTTGTTGGGAGGTTTGTGATTGCTGGTTCAATCTCCTTACCAATAATCAGTCTATTCGTATTTTCTATTTCATCATGATTCAGTCTTGGTAGGTTGTGTGTTTCTAGGAGTTAATTTTTTTCTATGTTGTCCAGTTTGTTGGCATATAATGGTTCATAGTAATCTCTTATGATTCTTTGCATTTCTGTGGTATCAGTTGTAACATTTCCTCTCTTATTTCTGATTTTATTTGAGTTCTTTTTCTTTTTTTCTTGGTGAGTCTAGATAAAGGCTTGTCAATTTTTAAAATCTTTTCAAAGAACAAGCTCTTAGTTTTATTTATCTTCTATATTGTCATTTTAGTCTTTATTTTTCTTATTCCTGCTCTAATCTTTGTTATTTCCTTGCTTGCACAAAACTTTGATCAAACTTTTCAGTTTAACAATGTCATCTGTAAAAGCTGTGATAAATTGATTAAGTCCATGGATTTTTTTAAACATCATTGTGTGGACAAAAGTTTAAAATAATCTAGCCACATATTAAATGTTGGTATGTGAGACTGGGGTGTCAGGAACTTTACATTTCCCCAGGAACGTAAAGAAGAAATGCAGTAAATACAATTTTTTCTTTCTTAATCCTTTTTGTGTCATAAATGTCTAGCACATTGTTTGCCAGGAATCTATTTTCTGCTAGAAAAATATGACTCTTTTCACCAAGGAAGTAAAATAACTCAATGTACTAAATTTTCTTAAATTTAATGGAAAAAAATAATGTAACATTTTACACTATTGCAAGAACACATATAGGAATGAAATGTAAAATAGGTACACCTGTTGTCATCTTGAACATCAAAAATTCTCATAAACACTTGTACTTAATACGTAAGAATGTCTGTGTTGACAAGATTGCCAGGTACTCTTTAAACTATGGAATTACTCCCTTTTTAAAAATTCAGTAGGAAGGTCAGAATGTTCATCAAGGCAAGTAGGAAACTACATGCAGAATTTCTCAGTCATTTTAATGGAAATTCTGTATTTAATTCCCCACGCTCTCATTAAGCACTACTCTAAAGAAGATGCTTTAATCTGTTTAATTGTTTATGAAGTTTGATATTTCTTCTATGAAAATGGCTTTGTTACTGAGTTGTTTTTATTCATTCTGAAGTAGAGTATAGCCATTTTTTTCTCATTTTAAGTAAATGCCTTTAAAAATACATCAAAAAGAAAATACCATTATAAAATAACATTAGAATTTTGAAAATGCAATAAACTGTTATATACATGTTATTACCAAATGTAAGTATATATATGTATAAATTTCTATGTCTTTATATCCATATTTATATCTATATATATATACCTCAATATTAACATTTTCATCTTATTGCACACAAATTAATTAATGGGAGTTTAGCAGAAGAGAATATATTAAAAAAGGGAATTATCGGGCTTCCCTGGTGGCGCAGTGGTTGAGAGTCCACCTGCCGATGCAGAGGACACGGGTTCGTGCCCCGGTCTGGGAAGATCCCACATGCCGCGGAGCAGCTGGGCCTGTGAGCCATGGCTGCTGAGCCTGCGCATCCGGAGCCTGTGCTCCACAACGGGAGAGGCCACAGCAGTGAGAGGCCTGCGTACTGCAAAAAAAAAAAAAAGGGAATTATCCAGGACAGGCTTTAACAAAATTCCCCCAAACAAAAAGGTATGAATTTTCTGATTTAAAAGGCCATTGATTTCTAGTATAATGGTGGGAATAAAAAAAATGACAGTGCCACATTGGAAAGCAGAATGATAGCATCTTCTAAAATTAAACTATCATCTACTCCTAGGTATTTATCTAAGAGAAATGGAAATATATGTGTACACAAAGATGTGTATGTAAAGTGCATGGTGACTTTATTCAAAATAAATATAAATCCAAAATACTGGAAACCACCCAAATGCACATCAACTTGTGAATGTATAAGGAAACTTGGTATATGCATATAATAATAGAATACTACTCAGCAACAGCAAGGAAAAAACAACTGATAAAAAAGAACAACTTGGACAAATCTCAAAAACATGATTCTAAGTTAAATAAGCCAGACAAAAAAGCCTGTGTACTTATGTGAAATTCTAGGAAAGTCAAGACAATGGTAACAGAATGGAGCGATCAAAATGTTCTAATTCTTAATTGTGAGAGTTAGTTACATGATTTTATACATTTGCCAAATCTTGTATAATTATACACTTAAAATTGGAAAATTTTACTGAATATCTATTTTACCTCAAAGAAGTGACTGTGCACAAAGTCATACACCATTGTGCAGTTTTGAAACTCTAGGGACAAAGAGAAAATGCTAAAGAGATTCTGGGATGACAAATAAAAACAAATAAAATAATTAGGAGACATACACAGGATTGATTAAACAGCAATTTAGAATTACATGCAGCAATAGGATTCCTACATCAAATTTTGTAACTAAACAATTTAACAATAAAAAGAGTAAAATTGTTTCCTACTTTCAAAGGACAAAAACAAACAACAGATGAATATTTCCTATGTACCTTTTTCGAAAAGATTCTGGCTGATGTGCTGCAATAAAATGACTAAACCAAGAAAATACTTAAATATTCAACTCAGGAAAGAAGGGATCAAATATCTGGAGACAGAGGATGGATTCCTCAAGATCATGACTAAGGAATTCCAGTCTTTAGTGTTGGGTAACAGGCCTAGAGTGGAAAGTTCCAACTGGAGCATGAGTGACTTGGCTTCTTACGTAATATTAATCAGAAATTGTTCAAGGGGGCTTCCCTGGTGACGCAGTGGTTGAGAATCCACCTGCCAATGCAGGGGACACGGGTTCGAGCCCTGGTCCGGGAAGATTCTACATGCCATGGAGCAGCTAAGCCTGTGCACCACAACTACTGAGCCTGCGCTCTAGAGCCCGTGAGTCACAATTACTGAGCCCACATGCCACAACTACTGAAGCCCATGCGCCTATAGCCCGTGCTCTGCAACGAGAGAAGCCACTGCAATGAGAAGCCCGTGCACTGCAACGAACAGTAGCCCCCGCTCACCGCAACTAGAGAAAGCCCACGCACAGCAACAAAGACCCAACACAGCCAAAAATAAATAAATAAAATAAATTTATATATAAAAAAAGAAATTGTTCAAGGAAGCAGAAAGCATTTTGTGTAATCCAAGTAAGAAGAGTTTGAATAGGTGGAGTTGGAGGCTACCAATTCTGTTTGGAGACATTGAGGAGTCATGGTCAGGGATAGTATCACTTAAGGTTTCAGTCCAAGGCACCGAGGCAGATGGTTCTAAAAAACTTTTGTTGCAACAATATCTACTATTCCTGTTATTTAGAGTTCTCTTTGCCAATTCTTCATTACCCCAGTTATAATTATTAATTCTTCATATTACTTTCCCTGTTACATGTTTAAATTATTTTGTGGTTTCTGTCTCTTTATTAGACCGTAACTGATACATTCATTAAGATTAGCCTCAAAATATCATATATGTATAAAATGAAATGTCATTTTAAATAAAAATGAAACATATTTAACTCAAATGGTACAATGTTTCTCTGAAATCTAAAAGCTTAAGCAAGGACAATCTAAGTTTTAAAAAAAATATTCTTAATTATATTTTAAAACATTTTAGAAGCATGACATGATGGGATAAAAGAAAATATTAACATATTATCAGCTTATTACAGTGCTGTCTAATGTTGCATAATGAGACATAAATATGTACTATTTCCTTTGCTCAGAACAAGGGGAAATCATCATCATCATCATCATCCACAGAATCCTTTTTTAAAAAATATTGACTAGTGAAATGTCAGATATTATGGGGTGTAATATTCACCTTTCAGTGTATAAACAGTTTGAATAACATAACCAGTTTATAGTCAAGCTCTATTTGAAATTATTTTTTTGCAACAAAATTTTCTGTTTCACTCTTACTTTGGAACTTTTACTTTCTAAAGATAATAAGCTTGATAATCTTCCCTGGTGTATTCAAGGACTCATCCAGTTCATTAAATGAGTTAATTGTTTTTCTTCCTGTCTTTTGGTAATTTAAATGCTTGTCTCACCTTCACGGATTCTTAATGCTTCTTAAGAAGGAGAAGGAAAATTAGAAGACAATAAAAATAAATATTGCCAACTTCAAAATTTTATTTGTCTATGCCTACACTTCTTTTTACAAAGTTTTATAATTATTGACATCTTTGTAGAAATCTAAAAATAAAATGTAACGGCTTATAAATAATCAGTACACATTAAAATTAAATATTACTATAATGTATTTCAGAATTCCTAAGCAATGAAAATTTCTAGCACAGTTTTTGTACATGTATATTAATGTTATTTGGAACAGATAATGTTGGCCTATGTCACAAAGTACATTTTGTTTTTTTGTCTGATTTATTTGTTTAAAAGCAATTTATTAAAATAAGTTGATCAGTTAAAAATTTGGAAGCTCTATGTAAATAATTTTGCTGTACAAGTAAATTATAGTGCTTTATATACATGTAGTAAAACAGAATTACAGAAGTGGAAAAGTAAGCAACTAAAACATTTAATACTCCAGTTGGTTAATAGGTCAAAAATGGTTTGCTCAACTAAATATCAATTAATGGCAAGAAAACATCATAATTTATTTTTCTTATTATTTCAGTGCTCATTCCTTTATGTCACAATTATGCACATATCCGTTTTGTTTTGTTTGTTTGTTTTGGGTTTTTTTTTTTGCGATACATGGGCCTCTCACTGCTGTGGCCTCTCCTGTTGCGGAGCACAGGCTCCGGATGCACAGGCTCAGCGGCCATGGCTCACAGGCCCAGCCGCTCTGCAGCATGTGGGATCTTCCCGGACCGGGGCACGAACCCGTGTCCCCTGCATCAGCAGGCAGACTCTCAACCACTGCGCCACCAGGGAAGCCCAACACATATCCTTTTTTTGAATACATCTGTTATAGGCTAAATTATGCCCCCCCATAATTCACGTGTTGAAGTTCTAATCCCCAATGTCTCAGAACGTGGTGGTACTTGTAGATAAGGCCTTTAAAGAGGTAATTAAGGTAAAATGATGTCATATGGGTGGGCCCTAATCCAATATACTTGGTGTCCTCATAAGAAACGGAGATTAGACATAAACATGTACATGCACAGAGGAAAGAGCATGTGACAACACAGCAAGAAGGCAGACATTTGCAATCCAAGGAGCGAGGCCTCAGAAGAAACCAACCCTGCCAACACCTGATTGTAGACTTTCAGCCTCCACAAATGTGAGAAAATTTATTTCTATTGTTTAAGCCACCCAGTCTGTGGTATTTTGTTACAGCAGCAACTGTAAACTTAGCAAATTAATATAACATCTATATACCAAATATCATGCCAGACATTAGAGATACAAATAGGAATAAGATTTCATTAACTTTTAGGAACATATTCTAGTGGGAGAGAGAAATATCAAACACATAATTACAGAATAATGTTAAAGTAACTATATAATTTATGTAGAAATCACTGATTGTATTGTATACACATTTTAAGGCTTGATTATAGAGATAGTCACAACAAAAATAATGACAGACTTAAGACCAAATTCATCAACGATTGCATTAAAAGTAAATGGTTTAAATTCCCCAAATAAAAGACAGATTGGCAGAGTGAATTAAAACATGTGACCCAATTATTTTCTTTCAAGAAAAAACTTGTTTCAAGTATAATGCTATATACAGGTTGAAAGTAAAAGGATGGATAAAATATATAATGTAACCTTAAATCAAAGGAAAATAATAGTGGCTATAATATTAGATAAAATAAATTTCAGAGCAAAAAATTAAAAAATAAACTACCAGAGACAGATAGGGACACTATATAATGCTAAAAGGATCAATCTACCAAGGAGATATAGACACTGTAAAAGTGTATGTACCAAATACCAGAGCCGCAAAATATGTTAAGCAAAAACTGATCAAACTGAAAGGAGAAATAAATCCACAATTACAGTTGGAGAGCTCAATACTCTGAACAATTTATAGGTTAACTAAACAGAATATCAGCAAGTATATATAAAAACTCAACAACAACATCATCTACCAAGATATAATAACAATTTCTAGAACATGCTACCCAACTACAGGAGAATATACATTAATTTCAAGTGCTCAGAGAACATATCCAAATATAGATGGGAACCTGAAACACTTTTTTTAATTCCTCAAAAATGAAAAGCACAGAAATCATAGAGTATGTTCTTCAATCACAATGGAATCAAACTAGAAATCAATAACAGAAAGATAATAGGAAATTTTCCAAATACTTAGAAGCTAAAATACACATCTAAATAATCTGTGGGTTAAAGAAGAAGTATCAAGGGAAATTAGAAAAATACAGTGACAGGAATGAAAATGAAAAGACAGCATGCCAAAATTTGTGGCACATAGCCAAATCAGTGCTGAGAAGGAAATATATAGCAGTAAATGCAGACATTAGGAAAAATGAAAAGTCTCAAATAAAACACCTACACTCCCACTTCAAGATTACAAATAGAGAGGAGTGAAACAAACCCAAAGCAAACAGAAGGAAGAAAATAATAAATATATCAATTAAATCGAAAATAGAAAAATAAACAATAGTCAGTGAAACAAAGACTTCATTATTTGAAAAGGTCAATAAAATTCACAAACATCTGGCAAGACTGAAAAACAAAAAGAAGAAAAAATTATCAATGTCAAAAATAGGATATCAGTACAGACCCTGCAGGTATCAAAAGGCTAAAAAAAAGAAATACAGTGAATGCTAAAATACATACATTTGACAACATAGACAAAATGGACTTGTTCTTTGAAAAACTCTACCACACATCATCTAAAATAAAACAGATAATTTGAATAGCCATATCGCTATAAAGGCATTAGATTTGTAATTTAAAACTTTCTGAAAAAGAAATCTCCAGGTCCAGATGGCTTCTATGATGAATTTTACAAAACTTTTAAAAAATCAATACAAATTCTACGCAAACTCTTTCAAATATTTCAAGATGAGGAAACACCTCTTATTTGATTTTTTGAAGTTATTATTATCCTAATACCTGATACCACACAAAGAACGTTCACCCCAATCGCTACAGAATAATATGACTTATGAATATAGACACAAAAATGTTTAACGAAATATTAACAAATATAATTCAGCAATAGATAACAATTTTACACCATGACTCACAGGGTTTATTCTAGGGATGCATGGCTGGTTCAGTATTCAAAACTTATTTAATATCATCTACCTTATTAATAGGCTAAAAGTATCACATGATTATATATCAATCTATGCAGAAAAAATCATGTGAAAAATTTCAACACCCATTTATGATAAATACTCTCAGAAAAATAGGAATAGAATGAAACTCCTTCAACTTGATAAATAAGTTCTACAAGAAAACCCTACAGTCAACATTATATTTAATGGTGAAACACTAACAGTCCAATAATTGCAGCAAAAGCAGGAAAAGAACAAAGTGGACCAGAGATATAGGAGCCACTGAACCTGCACAGTTTCAAGGTCCCTTTTAACACTGTAAGTTATAAAAACACTGTAAGTCACCCCATGTATTTTGAGGCTAAGTGGGGTGAGGCAGGATTTTGAGACACTGGACATTTCACCTATAAAGATTCTGAAGTGTCATCCAAAAGAGATTGATCATTTCAATTAGTTGTGGTAATGAGTCGTGTTGGTGTCCTATTGCTGTTGTTAACAACTCACCCAAAACTTAGTGGTTGAAAACAACATGAGTCATTACCTTACAGTATGGAGGTCAGAAATCCAAGGTGAGTCTTACTAGGCTAAAATCCAAGTGTTGGTGGAGGTGGCTCCTAAAGGCTTCAGGGGAGAATTTGTCCTTGCCTTTTCCAGCTTCTAGAAGTCACCTTCCTCATGGCTCCTTCCCCATTTTCAAAGCCAATAGTGTAACGCCTTCAAATCTCTCTCTCTGACTCTAACCCTTCTGCCTCCCTCTTGTAAGGACCCTTGTGATTACACTGAGCCCACAGGTTAATCGAGGATGTACTCTCAAGTGGCAAGATGTTTAATTTAATCACATATGGAAATTTCCCTTTACTATGTAAACTGACATAGTCGCAGGTTATGGGAATTGAGACATCTTTGAGGGAAGGGCATTATAATTATAATGCCTACCCCAAAAGTTGGAATAAATCAGATATATACAGAAAATAAAATTTATCACTTGGACCAAAATTTAACATTGTTACTTGCTTATTTTCCCTCTCATCAAAAAGGAGACATATCTTTTAGAACAGAGAAACTGCATATTTCTCGGCATATATGAAAAGGCAGATTTTCTCATTCCAAGTATACTAAAAACAAAACAAAACAACATCTCATAATTTCCTTTACATTTGCACAATATCCCTGGCTTATACAATGTCACTAGAATGTAAAAATAACACATACACACACACACCATGAGACCAAATGTTGGTCTTGATGGAGTTTAGGGTTGAAATTATATTATTTCAGACAAATTCACTAAACATTACAAGTTTATGGAATAATGAGGTCATTGGTATTCATCAAATTCATTCATTCTGTAAGTATATGGTATATGTTAGTAATCTACTTTGCTGAAGATTGAATAAGTGATAAAGGGGTACATAAATGAATAAAACACATCTGATGTTATAGTTAAATCAACAAGAATTCTCAATAAATATATCACCAGGTAACAATAGGTCAGTGCAACAAGGGAAGTTAAAAATTTCAGGCAAAGGAGAGATTACTTTGTAGGAGCAGTAATTGTCAAAATTATATAAGAAGGTGGCATACATAAAGATTCTGTGATCACTGCAAGGAATGTGAGTCAGAGATTTGCTTAAACCCCAGACTCCCTTCACATTTTCTGCTAGTTACTGTGTGTACATAGTGTTGTGAAATAGAGACATCACAAATACCAGTTTTTGCTAAAATTTCTTGAAAAAATACTGTGCAATTAATTTTTCTGTTTGGAATAAAACAAATTTTTTATTTATGGGTAGCAATTTAACAGCCATATGCTTTGTAGAAACATAGATTTTGTTATGTTGATTTAAAATAAATATATAGAAAACTCAAGTCTAATATAGGTTCTTTGGTCTGCTGTTTCAAATATTCAGCTTCTCTGTAGATAAGCCTTGGAGTCATTACTTTAGCAATCACTGTTTGTTGTCTACTCAATATCTATTCTCTTTTCTTCTCACTAAAAAGATCCTACTTGAAGTAGCTAGATGTACAGCTCAAAATACGTACCTTTTAACTTTCTCCTGCAGCAAAGTTTGATCATGTGATAGTGTTGTAGCAAATGATATGTAAATGGAATTCTGTAAGAAAATTCAGGGAGAGTTTTAGTGCCTCCCTGATGAAGAGTTTCACAAATTTCTTCTGTTTTCCTTCTTTTGTCTACTTGGGATACAGGTCGCTACCTGTAGGAATATATTTTGATTATGAGAAAACAGTGAACCCTTGTTATGCTTAAGCCACTGACATTTAGATTATTTGTTATTTGCGGCAAATGTATTCTTAATGCAATAATGTATTTGTTGTGTTTTAAGTTGTTAACTTCTTTGCAGGTTAGCAGCAAAAACCTAGTGCTGGTGTACTGAATTTTTGAACTAGTAGTTCAACAGTCCTATTGAGTGGAGTATATAACCTCCAGCTGTTTTTTCTAAGTCTCTAAACTTACCGAATCTTTTGAACTGCTGAGCTGGTGTCCTTTAGGCATCTTGGTTTTAACTGGGGGCTAACAGTCTATCTAGATAATCTTTTGACAATACAGGAAAGTTTGGGAAGGACATCCTTATTTATGATGCATGATTTCTTGATTTTTCCTTCTTACAATTCAGTGCTAATGAAATGGAGAAAAATAAGGGAAGAATTTCCCTGTGGTGTGTTTAATTCTAGGTTTGTTTCTCGATATAGTAAAATAATTATCTAGATGATTAATTGACTGTTTTACTACCCAGTCTTGATCCCTGAGTTCCTCTCTCATTCTCAGGGATGTCATTTTGCCTTCTTCCACTTTTTTCAAGATTTTAATCATTATTATTTCCTCTACTACAAGGTATTTTGGCTTCCTGAATGCCTTCCAACATCTTTTTTTTTTTAATTCAAATAAATAATAATACATAGCAATGAGTTGTTTACAAAAGTTGGCACAAGGATATGATTAATATGTTCCCAATTTGGTTTAAATTTAAAAATGTTAAGTCTTATGATTCTAAAATCTTTATGAAAACAGGGATGGAAGGACTGATAGTATGCAGACATAATCATCAAAATAGAGTAATACATCAGTTTTTATAGTTGTATATGTTAGAAAATGTAAAGAATTAGTTTATAAATGAGACACATATGAACCTGAGATCTCATTCAACATCAAATTTTACTAATAATTTCAAGGACATGAATAATTGTGAAGCGTGGGAGAGGTATGAAGAAATCCAGGACTGTCAGCAATACTCCTCATGTCCTTCCTTTTTATTTTACAGTGTGTCTGACATAGATTTAGCATATGCACTCTCAGCTATTCTTGGTGGGGGAGCATCACTTATACCAAAAAAAAGCTATGCGAGTTATGAAATATTACCATTTTATACCCTGAAAAGTATCTAGCCTACATGACATTTTTCTAAAGAGCTATGCCAGGTCTATTTACAGTAAGCAATTTAGATGAACCAGACAGGGTTTGTATGGGCTCACATGTGTTCCTCCCAAATTCATATATTGAAATCCTTACCTTCAGTATCTCAGACTGTGTCTATATTTGGAGATAGAGCCTTTAAAACGCTAATTAAGTTAAAATGAAATTAAACTAATTATGTTAAATTAGGGCCACTAGGGTGGACTTCAATCCAATCTTATTTGTGTTCTCATAAGAGGAGGAAATTTGGACACACAAAGAGACACCAGGAATGTAGAAAACAGAGAAAAGACCACATGAGGACATTGCAAGAAGGCAGACACCTGTAAACTGAGGAGAGAGGCCTCAGGAGAAACCAGACCTGTGAAACCTTGATCTTGGACTTCTTGTCTCCAGAACTGTGAAAAAATAAATTTCTGTTAAGCCCCCCAGTCTGTGGTATTGTGTTATGGAAGCCCTAGAAAACTGATAGAGCCTTCTTAAATATTCCAAACTTAAGGGCTTGCCCACTACAAAATATCACTATGTGTTTTGCATAAGGCCAGATAGTAATATGTTTACAAGATGATTTGAATAGGGCATCTTTCTGTTTCAGACAACCAGATAGTAGAAAAAGTTTGATCACAGGCTGCTGTTAACCCTTTCCTTCCATAAACCATGACACTTAAATTCCACTTGGTATATATCCAAAGACACTCTCACACAGGTATGTATGAGGAAATACGTCAGAGTTAGTTTTTTACCATGAGATTTGTTGTAGCAGGTTGTACTTCATTAGGCAAGTATATAGTTAGCTTTGATGGCTATACTCCATGGAACAGTAGGCAGCGGTTAAAGTAAGAGATTAGGTATAGGTAAGGCAACATACATGAATCTTCAAAACCTAAAAAAAAGAGAATTATTTTGAAAATGATTACACATTTCTATTATGTTAATTAAAATACAAGCACTGAATGTAAATGTCTGTTTTAAAAGAACATATACCAAAAACGTTCCCATATTCAACATCATAGAATGGCTTTCTATGGAGTATGTGGGAGGGGAATGCAAGTGGGGAATACCACATAAAGTGAATAAAACCAACCAACCAACCAAAAAAAAATGAGGGTTTTGTGGCACAGTCCAGTAATGATGGTGTGCTGTGAACTTAGTTCAACACACTGTACCTGAATCCCAAATTTGAAAGCATATTTTAATAATACAGTAATACAATTCAAACAGTGAAAATGCTGAATTGAAAACCTTATATAAATTTTAGATACTCACAAATATAAAGACACACACTCAGTACTAAAGAGAAACAACCTAAAATAATGTAAGAACAGAAGATGTAGTTCATTTCAGAAAGCTAACTATATAAAACAATAAAGAAGTCCAAGAAAACCATACTAAAGACTTCATAGCTGCTATTTATTTAAAAAATGTATTAAACATGCTTTTTGTCATATAGGAAAGGGAAGGAAGAGAACCAACAATGAGGATATTGCCTCAAATTTTAGATATCAAATCTGAAGGTTTTGGTCACCTACTTACTGATTACAGAGGAATATAAGAGAAGTCAAAGATGACACTGAGGTAAAAAGAAAAAAAGCATTACTAGTAGAAAGAAAGAATAAGCAACTCTCACAGTTACGTATTTATCTACATAGTTATTGTTTCTCTTGTTCACAAGACTATATGCACTACGCAGGCAGAGATCTGGTCTGTCTCACTCATCTTAGTACCCAAGCATCTAGACCAGTGTTGATCTGTGCCTGAAACAATGTGTGCTTAATAACTGAGGAGTATATTTGGGATGAAGAACAATAGAAAAAGGATAGTTTTATCAACTGGCATGGAAATTCCTGTAGGAAAGTGAACTATGGAGTAATAGAAGAGCTAGAGCTTCTTCCAAAACCACTTGCTTAACTTACTCTTTTGAATGTAACCTAGGAACCAGGGAAGAATATAATGGATTGGTAGATGCTTGTTCCTTATTTTCTCTGGTTAGCAGAAGGCATGGTCTCCATTCTTGTGTTTTACTCGTGCCAAAGAATAACATGAATAAAATTTTATTTTTTTATAATTTGTAATTATCTTAAACTGTAAAACCTTACATGGTGGATTCAGATTGCAAGCCCTTTTTAAATTCTAAATTTTCTACTGAAACACTCCCAACAGGAGTGCCAGTGATAGGTGATCTATATATATATATATTATATATATGAATGCAATCCTTCCAGTTACTTGGAATTAAAGTTCTTTCACAAGCAGAGTGTTCCTTCCTGTCTATTTAAGATTGACAGTGACATTTGTCTTTACTTATGCGGAGATGCCTGATAACTCACTTCTATCACATACTACACAGTCATGAAGTTTTTTTTGTTTTGTTTTGGGTTTTTTTTGTGGTACGTGGGCCTCTCACTGTTGTGGCCTCTCCCGTTGTGGAGCACAGGCTCCGGACGCGCAGGCTCAGCGGCCATGGCTCACGGGCCTAGCTGCTCCGCGGCATGTGGGATCTTCCTGGACTGGGGCACGAACCCGCGTCCCCTGCATCGGCAGGCGGACTCTCAACCACTGCGCCACCAGGGAAGCCCAGTCATGAAGTTTTAACACAATAGATCAAATCTATTTTGGATTTCTTTATCACTTTCCGTATGATTGCTGCTTAGAATACGGAGAAAGTGGAGAGTAGCATTAATTCACAACATAAATTATTTTGGGATAATTTTTCTGTATTAAAATATAAAATAGCTTCCCAGTTACAATGAGAAATTCGGCAATACATGGTTATGAGCCTCTGACTTTCTTTGGTGTACGCGAGATGCACACACACACACACACACATGCACATACTACAAGACAGCATGTCTACTGGTCAGACTGGACACTGAGGCTAGAGTTTTTTTGGATTTGAATCTGAGCACTTTTGTTCACCTTCTAACCATGGTTACGAAACTTAACTTGTCTGTGCATCGTTTTTCTCAGCTGTAAATATTAATAAAATATGTATAGAACTCAAATGTATTAAAGAGATTAAAAGAATACATATATGTAAAGCCTTTAGATAGCTTTCTAGCATAGAGTAAGAACTAAATGTTTGCTAATACCATGTGAGCATATGTTTTGTATGTATGCATATATATATGATATAATTGCATATTATGCAAATTTAATTTGGCAAAATTAAGTGGAAGCCATGAATTGAATTTCACTGAGGTTAAAAATGTAACCATTCCTTCATTCTCTTTAATGAAACACATCAGCTTCTCTTTATGAATTTTACTGTTAATATCTGCAACAAAATATATCATAAGCAAATAAAATATTTAGGTAAAAGATTACTTTAGCCACCGAGAGAAAATACTTCAGGCTCCATGTGCTTTATAACTAGGGTGACCATATCATACAAACTCATCAGTTTAAGAGTAAAATGTATGTGGTTTTAATAATCACTCAAGCAAACCAGGAAGAGTTTGAGTCACCCTACTCAAAATCCCAGAAAATACAGTGAATGAGAACCACACATTTTATATGTTGCAGGGACAAAGACATTAAAAAAAAAGAGTGGTACCAACTTTTCTTGTGAAATGATGTCACCAATTATGCCAAGTGTACAGCTCAGGTTGAATTTGTAACTCAGGTAGGATTGTCACTTTCGTACTTTTGGATTTTTTTTTATTATTATTATACATAATGCTTTGTGTCTCACAGTTAAAAACAATTGTTGTAAACTTCCAAGTGCTCTAAGGTACAGCTGCCAGGATTTAGTGTGGATCACGTTGTTTGAGGCGTTTGTTCAGCTGTCTGTTGAGTCCCCTGAAACTAATGCTCAGTCTATATTAATGTCTCAGTCCTGGGAAACCTCAGCCTATTCTCTCCTATAATTAATCTTGCAGGTACTGCCTTGACATTATTGGTTCACCAACAGAGCAGAACTGCCTCAGCCATCAATAATAATTCACCGCATTATGATGAGGCCTACGTACAGGGCCACAGAGGTAGCTAGATCTGCACAATCTCCTGCATTCCTCTCCAGTTAACGGGAAACTCTGCAATTGAAACTAGTTGTTTTGGTGGCTGGGTAATTTGTAATGGAGGGGTTTTGGTTTTACTAATTGTTTTGCTTTATGCTTTTCTCCAAATGTAGCCACTGCCTGGCACAATGGGAGTGATTGTCTGTTTACTGAATCTTAATATTGAGGCTGTTACAAATTGTCTTTCACAGATGGTGGGAGCTTTTCAGATCGGGAGAGGCAAGGAATTTATAACTCAATATTTCTGTATTACTGATTGGGACGTGAGGGGCATAGACAATCTGTCCTACTGCAGGTTTTGCCGCATGGCTTTTTCCCTCTGCAAAATTATGGCAGGCTCTAGACGTTTTTCTCATTTTGTATAGATAGCAGCTGTGCAATTTCAAGCAGAATGTTTGCTTTGATCCCCCTTCCTTTAATTGAAATCCACAATTATGAGATTTGTTTCTTTTATGTTTGCTAGTTTATTGGTTTAATCTACAAAATGTGCTGTCTTGCTGTCTTACACAGTTAAAGGCTACAGCACAGTTGGGACTTAAATGACAAACATTGGAAGGAGGAGCTTTCGTTTTTCCTTTTTTTTTTCAGCTGTGGAAATAAACCAGTAGACATTCCTCTCCTAGATAGCAAGCTATATGACAACTGAATAAACTGTTATTCTGTAGGATTTGAAGCTATGCCTCTGGTATACATATTTGTGTGCATATATATATCAGATTATATAGATGATTATCTCCTTTCTAAAAATGTAAATGTGTGTGCGTGTTTGTGTGTGTGTGAGTGTGTGTTTAGAATGGAACAGTAGCCGACTGACATAGGAACATCTTTGATTATAGTAACTAGTATCATTTACATAAAGTCAGTCTTATCAGAACATTATAGGGGAAGAGTGTGGAAGGGTTATGAAGTAAGTAGATATAAGAACAGGATTGCTTGGTCTCTCAGATGGTTTCACAACAAACAACTTCAAAGGTTACATGTCAATATGCTCTACCAGGGTAATGAGCCATGGTTTTCCGAAATGGTAAATTTCCCAATGTTTGGAGTTATTTCTGATTAAAATAGAAGAAAAAAGAAAAGACCAAATAGAGAAGAATAAGATTTTATTGTCAACATTTTATTCTTCCACTCATAATCTTTCATAAACTGTAACTATGTATTTTTAATAAGAATGTTTGCTAGTATTTTATGAGTTTGTTTTTTTTTTTTTTTTTCTGTCACAGTACGGTGAACTTTAATTTGGAGCTCTGGGCTGTGTCTCTTATAGAAAGGAAACCCCGTATTAGCTGGTATTAGGCCAATTAGTTTGTAACTGAATTAAACTTTTTATGCTGTACCCTCATCTCACCCGGACTGAATGAATTGGTTTAACAGTTTTGATAATATTAATATTTGGGCATTTCTCTGAAATGTTCATGAATAAGTAATTCACTTTGGCTTTGTAAAGCAAGGGATGCTTCCCACAGTCCTTCCACGTGTTAATGCTTGTTTGTGGGAGGTGAACAAAACAAGTTATTTTATGGAAATTTTAAAGTACTTTAGAACTGCTCATTATAAACTGACTGTGTCTCCACTTCACTGTGTGGTCTCCTGATTATTACATTATGAGGTCTAAAATCATGCGACTGTAATATATACTGTCTAAGCTATATCAGTGTGGGCTGTGTATTTTGGATTCAGAAGATATTTAGGTATTTCCTTATATCCCAGGGTGATAGCTGAATTCTAGTAAGAAAAATTCTCCTAAAAATAAGCCTTTAATAGACTACTACTAAGTCCTGGTATCTACCACTAGAAAAATTTCTGGGTGTTCTCTTTCTCTTAATAGTTACAATTTAATTAAATTTCCACTCTTCCAGGAATTTATTTATAACAAAAACCTTGGTAATTTTGGATATTTTCATTTTACACTTAAAAAAAAAATGAGGCTAATAGACCTTAAGTGATGTGCTCAGGAACATCTAGAAAACTAAGGAAAAGAAACAGAATTCAAACCCAGATTTTTCTACAAACCTTATGTTTAAGCTGACCTGACCTATTTTCCTAGGGTATGTAGTGACTTCAATTAACAGCAGGCTTTGCATTATGTGATGAGGGTCCAGGAAACTTAAAGATACTGATAGCCTGAAGATGTGTGGGAGAAAAAATAACAGTGAGATCTGGAAACAAAAAGGGAAAAAAATAGAAAAGGAGATTGAAAGTGAAGAAGGCTCAAGATAAAGTACCTCATTCACAATGCACTTATGGGCAAACTCAGCCCGTAAGTGAATAAAAATTATCCTTATGGATAAAGAATTAGGGTTTTTTTTTTTTGAGCTATGCTCATCTTTTCCACTTCCTCCAAATTAGATTTCACGTATGAGGTGTAATATCAACTCTTATGAGAAATAAATGTTTAATTTGCATAGTTTATAAGTTAACATTGCACCACACCTGGCTTTATTCACACCGTTGGAGGAAATATTTTCTCTCTCGTTGCTTTTAACTGTGGCTGAGAAAGTTCCACTCCTCCCCCGTACCCTGAGAGAGTACAGTCAGGAAATTGACTTTCTCAGTTCTGCTCCCTCACTCCTCTCTCTCAGGAAGCAGTGAATTATCAGACTTGTGAGATTGAGACACAAAAGGTCCAAATATGTGTCTCGGTCACTGTCTTTTTTGTGAACAGTCTGTTCTCAGTTCATTTTAATTATGTTCCTCAATTTAGTGAGTTTACCGGTGCAGACTCTTTCCCCTACCATGTAGAGTCCCTCATTGGGGTGTAGATTTGTTTATTTCTGGAAATTAAGTGGTTAATCTGAGCAGTGATCATGCTGTATTGTTTGATTCACTTTTGTAGATAATAAAGCTGTTCATGTTTATGACATATGCATTTCTTCAGAAGGATGACTCTTAACTCGTATTACCCCCAAACCTAAAAAGACATAGTCATATATCTCAGTTTTTCAGTTGTTGCATAGTGTTCTTCCAGTCTACCAGTTATAGACATCTGGGTTGTTTCCAATGTGTTATAAATTGGAAATTTGATGCAAAACAAGTAGTGATACAATAAACCTTCTTGTTTATAACTTGGCATGCTTTTTAAAATATATTTTAGATTAAATTTTGAGATTAATGGTTGAGTCAAATCATATATACACTTTAAATTTTGCTCTATATTACTGCATTCCTGTGCAAAAGTTATACCAATTTATAAAGCCACAAACGTAAGAGTGTTTCTTTGTCATACCCTCACCAAACCTTGATTTTATAAACTGTTTTAAAATTGTTTGACACTGTGATAGACTCTTATCACTTTCATCCTTTCTGCTTCTAATTTTCTTATTATTTTTAACAGTGTTATTTTGGCCACAGGTGTATATCTTTAGCTCTGGAATTTTTCATTTCATTTGAATCTAGTGGGTGTTTTTTGTCTCCTTGATGGATTCTTATTTTATTGAATTAATGTTCCCACTGCATTGTTCTATAGAATTATTCTTGGGGAATTTTGTCATTTTATAGAATGAATTCCAAATCTGCTGCTTGCATGCTGTTTTATGTTCTTTTATTGCCTTGTCTTCTTACTGTAAAATAACTTCATACTTGCTATGATTTTCAGGCTTCCTGGACTTAAGATGGACAGCTCTTTCACTCTGATGTATTGTGGATGAATTAGTCTCCACTTTTTCACATTGAGCTACAGTTTGAGGATTGGGTTTTTGAAATGTGTCTACTTTTTCTCTAGCCTGAGTGTGTAGGGAATAGACAAGTAAAGTCAACTGGTGTGCAGCCTTGGTTAAAGGGCCTGGACTCTTGTTTCCAGCTCTGAAATGTTATTAAAACCTGAGTATAAGGGCTTGCTCCTTCTTTCCAGGAGGAAGTTTTATTTCCCTTGAGAAATAAACTTGCTTTTGAATCACTTCCCTAATTTAACATGGAGCTACCAAGGCTTTGCTTGTATCCACAAGCTATCTCAGATGTTTCCATCTCCCCACTTCACCAGTCTCTTCTTGGCATTTCTCTCCCATTGCCCATTCCAAGCCCTAGTGGAAATTTAGGATTAGGTTGAAAAGGAGTTTGATGTCTTATCTCATGTGCCAGGACAACCTGTTCATTCAAATTTTATGTGTGCTTTTTCTCTTCATTATGCTAGACACATAGGTTCTGAGGGTATTTATGATGGTACTCATTTCCTCTCTGCTTTCTTTCCAGCTTAGAGACATCAAAATGGTAAGCTATAACTACTTTCCTGTTTGTGATAGGAAATGAAAGTTAATTTTTCATGGAAATGATCAGGTGTCTCTCAGGCTGCCTACGTAAACCCCCACTTTACCTGTTTTTAAAGAGAGTCATTCATGAGATATTTTCTGCATTTTGTTTTACAAAACAAAGATAAATGTCATATGTTTTCTTAAAACCACATCCCCCATCACTGTTTCTAATGCAGCTTGAGTTTGAGAATTAAAGCTCTACTTGGACGCTGGTTTGATTGGAGGTGTTTTTCTTCCTATTCCTTTATGATCTATTGTTTGGTGTCTCCTAGTAGTCATTGAGGTGAACCTCAAACTGCCATTTCTTCCTCTCTTTGCTTCCCACTGAGGTCCATCCTCCAGTAGAACTGCACATACCCTCATTTGCGTACATGGAAAACCCACAAAAGGCAATCAGAATCAGTCAGAACTTGTTTTGAATCCTGGTTTGTCATCTGCTTATTGTCTGAAATGTAGCAGATTACTTAACAACTCGGAGAAATGTTTCCTTAAAAGTCAAATCATCATAATGATATTAACAGAAATTTTGTGATGAGTAAATGAAATATTTTATCAAGATAGTGATAAACACTTGAACAAAAAATATGCTTTCTTGCACGTTCTATTTCTCTAAGCCAATTAGTTTTTCTGTACTGTATTTCATTTTATATAAATACTACTTTTATCTAAACTTTTTTTTAATCTAAACATTTTTATATACACTATACAATCTAAAATGTGAAATGGGCTGTGATATGCAGTTTCATCTTTAAAAATTTAGAGATATGTTCTTTGCTTGTATTATTATAATTTAGTTGATATGAATGAATCTTTTGGATAGCTGAAAATGAATTTTGCTCTAATCCACCTATGAGAAAACATCTACAATTTAGTGCAAGGCAATTCTGTAGAAGGGTGAACTGTGCTGCAGAGTACTTAAAAAATAGATATTTGGGTTGTAGACATTGACAGAACACTGATATTATCTGAGGCCTCGAGCATTTAATATCCAAACAAATGTCACTTTAAGTTATGTTTCCTAATATCTCTGAGAATATTGCCGGGAGGGTCTAACTTTTTATAGCAGATGTTAAAACTATATTATTTTATTACACCAAGCTGATTTGATTGCTATATATTTTAATTCATACTGCAGTTATATGTTTGCTTCTGTCTAGGAAGGAACATTGGAAATTAGATTTTTTCATCATGATTTTTCTCTTTAGTATTTCAATTTTGTTTAATTTTCCTGAAATTGCTTTAGAAAACAAACTTAACTTTTTACACTTTATTCTGGATTTTTTGTTGGCTATGTTTCTTCTACTTTCCAAATATTTTCAAAATATCTTGAATGGTACCATAAAGATTTAATGTGAAAAATAATGGGTTTCTGTAATCTTTAAAAATTTCTTTTGAATGCTGATTTAGGTGAGTTTCTGCAACTTCGGGTTTTTTCCCAAGGAAACAATGTACTACTTAGTCTGCCAGTAGATTCACTTTTAGCATGGAAGAGTGAAACTATACAAAAGTCCAAGGAATATTTATGGAAAGTCGGGTTACATATAGCATTAAAGCATTTCATGTTTTATGTTTTTAGTTTTGGTTTTCCTTGTCTTAGTAGGATATACAGCTGTCCCTTAGTATCCTTGAGGGGTTGGTTCCAGGATTGCCCTAATATGCCAAAATCCACTGATGCTCAAGTTTCACTTATATAAAATGGTGTATTATTTGGATATAACATCCTCCTGTATACTTTAAGTTATCTCTAGGTTACTTATAACATCTACTACAATGTAAGTGCTATGTAAATACAATGTAAATGCTATGGAAATAGTTTATGGCATGCATCAAATTCAAGTTTTACTTTTTGGAACTTTCTGGATATTTAAAAAAAAATCTCTGATCCACAGTTGGTTGATCTGTAGATGTGGAAACTGCGGGTATGGTGGGCCAACTGTAGTTACTTAAAACACACACGCACACACACACACACGCACACAAACACAGTTCTGAGTGTAAATTGCTTTTCCTATGGAGATTTAATCCATTTACATTTATTGTCATAAGGGATAAGTTTTGTTTTAATTCTGTAGTCTCTTATATGTTCTTCCTGTACTCTTTCTTTTGCTGTATATATATATATATATATATATAATCTTCTTTACTCATTTTACAATTTCATTTTTTATTAATTACTCTTAAATAACAACATATGGAAAAATATGATTTTTTGTAAAGAATTTTGTCCTATTTCCTAGTGTTTTCCCCTCACTTCTCAATGTTCTATTATATTTTAGAGTTTATAACCAGATATTTTTTGTTATTTTTTATATGACATTGTTTATATTTTGTGATTCATACTTTGTATAATATTTCTACATTATTTTTACCATTTAAAAGGGGCACTCATATCATATTCACTTTCCCATTTATTTACCTAAGAGCAAGATATTTTGCATTTACTTTACCATGGGAGTATTTCCAGTAGGACGATCATTAAATTTATTTTTCATTGCCAATTGTGATCTCTCTGACAGAACTACAAATTTTAATTCTCCTATGTGATTTGTTATATTTCTTAAAGTTATTTCTGATATTATTCATACCCCTTTCCAATTCATTCTGCTGTTCATTCTCCTTTCCTTATTTATTTCTTGTATTTTCTGCTTCAAGTTTATTGAAGCTACATTTCCCACCTATTTAATTACTAAACCATTTCCTAAAACATTTTTGTGATAAAGCATTTTCACCATCTTATTCTCACTAAGTAATAAAAATGTCTAATGTTTTTGTTGCAAATCCTTCTTTTCTTAGCACTTTACATATTTGTATGAGGTGGGCTTATTTTTGTGTCTATTAGTATTTCTGTTTGAATTTCCTGACATTCCAAGTACTTATACAACACTGGATATGTTTTTTAATAGGCAGGATGAAAGTTAGTATATTTCTCTTTTGTCTAGATGAAGATCCAGAGGTGAAGAAAGCTTTGTTCATTTAAATATTTCTTGCATAGTTTTTTCCAGGTATTGCATGGCACCAAGTACAAAGTAGGTGATCAATAAATAATTGTAAATAAGTGATCTAATAACATGAGGGAAGTCATTTAGTGGAAGAACAGGGGTACAAAAGTCATAGTGGAAAAAGATAGATTAAGTAGGTCAAATCATAAGGGACATGGTAAGATGGGACATACTAGAATGCATTTTAAGACTAAGTTAAATAACAGAGTAATATTGGGTGGGCCAAAAAGTGCCTTCAGTATTTTAAGTAAAAATAAAAGACATATTTTTCATTTTCATCAAGAACTTTATTGAACGGCATATTCAGCCTTTTGTTCCACTACCTTCTGCCATTTTCAGGCAACTTCATAATTCCATCTTCCCCAAACTTTTTATCTTTTTGAGCAAAGATCTGTTCCAGGTGCCTTTTACAGTCTTCCAGGGAATTGAAATTTTTTTCATTAAGAGAATTTTATAAAGACCAAAATAAATGGAAATACGAAGGTGCAATGTCTGGTGAATACAGCAGATGAATCAGAATTTCCCAGCCAAGCTATAACAGTGTTTTCCTGGTCATCAAAGAAACATGTGGTCTTGCATTATCCTGATGGAAGATTATGCGTTTTCTGTTGACTAATTCTGGACACTTTTCATCGAGTGCTGCTTTCAGTTGGTCTAATTGGGAACAGTACTTGTTGGAATTAATCATTTGGTTTTCCAGAAGGAGCTCCTAATAGAGGACTCCCTTCAATCCCACCATATACACAACATCACCTTCTTTGAATGAAGACCCGCCTTTGGTGTGGTTGGTGGTGTTCATTTTGCTTGCCCCATGATCTCTTCCATTCCATATTATTGTACAGTATCCACTTTTCATCGCCTGTCACAATTTGTTTTAAAAACGGAATGTTTTCATTACGTTTAAGTAGACAATCACATGTGGAAATACGGTCAAGAAGTTTTTTCTCGCTTAACTTGTGTGGAACCCAAATATCAAAGCGATGAACATAACCAAGCTGGTGCAAATGATTTTCAGCGCTTGATATGGATATTTTGAATATGTCAGCTATCTCCTGCATGGTATAACGTTGATTGTTCTCAATTAATGTCTCGATTTGATCGCTATCAACTTCAACTGG
This sequence comes from Lagenorhynchus albirostris, assembly GCF_949774975.1. Taxonomy (NCBI): domain Eukaryota; kingdom Metazoa; phylum Chordata; class Mammalia; order Artiodactyla; family Delphinidae; genus Lagenorhynchus; species Lagenorhynchus albirostris. The sequence continues at coordinate 70,433,214 of NC_083095.1, read as the reverse complement.
TCTACCCAACCGTGGAGCATCGTCCAGCGAGAAATCTCCAGCACGAAATTTCGCAAACCACTTTTGACACATTCGATCAGCCACAGCACCTTCTCCATACACTGCACAAATCTTTTCGTGTGTTTTTGTTGCATTTTTACCTTTCTTGAACTAATAAAGCATAATATGCCAAGAATGTTGCTTTTTCTCTTCCATCTTCAATAGCAAAATGGCTACACAAAAGTTCACCAATTTTGATAAGTCTTTTTTCTAAATGCATGCTGATATGACAGCTGTCACATACACTTTAACAAAATTGTTTCAAATGAAGTTAAAGACAGCTAAGTGCTATTAGAGCCATCTTATGGAATAAAATGAACGAACCTTTTGGCCCACCCAATATAATCATATTTATGTTTTATCCAAAGTACTCTTGCTGCAAACTGACAGTACTGCAGAATGGTGATGAGTTAGGTGGTGAGCATAATTCACTTGAGTATTGATGAAGGGTCAGACATACATAAATGATTTAAAAACAACTATTTAGAATATACAATTGTTAGTACTTGCTGACTTTGTGTGTGTGTGTGAATCAGTGAGCAGGGGATAAAGTAAACAAAAATCAAGGATAATATTCAAGTTTCATGATATGACTATTTACTAAGACAGGGAAATTGGAAGGAATCTTCTCATATTTTCATTGATACTTCCCTACCAATTTGAATAACCAGAGTATATGTAAAACTAGCATCTCCAAGATAGAATACTGCTGAGATTTTCCATGACTTTAACCCAGACTGCATTATTATATTACCTAAAATCTAAGATGAATTGTGCTAATTCAAGGCACCTATTGATTGAATCTATACACTATTCATTGTCACTTTCTAGGATTTATGCCTTTCCAATAAATATTGACACCTTGTACAAATATAAAATAAATTAAGTTTGACTTAATTAGTAAAATCTCTCCAAGTTATTGGCAAAACGTGGATTTTTAATTCTCTTTGAAAAATTTCTTTGAGCTCTTAAGTAATTCTGAGTCTTTAAAAATATTTTGTGTAAAGCTTGAAGAAGTTGTTCTGGGAAACAATAGCCAGAAATTAAAACCCTTTGTCACTAAACAGTACTAATACCACAGTTGTGTGGTATTGTTCCCTTTATTTAAGTCATTTGAAAACCAACTTGATTCATTCTTCTGTTTACCATAAACTCCATTTATTTAAAAAATTAACTATAGTTTATTTACAATATTCTATTAGTTTCAGGTATAGAGCTTCAGATTCTTTTCCATTATAGGTTATTACAAGATATTTAGTACAGTTCCCTGTGCTATACAGTAAATCCTTGCTGTTTATTTTAAATATAGTGTTGTGTATCCATTAATCCCATACTCCTAATTTATCCCTTCCTCTCCACTTTCCCCTTCATTAACCGTAAGTTTGTTTTCTATGTCTGTGAGTCTGTTTCTGTTTTGTAAATAAGTTGATTTGTATTATTTTTTAAAGTCCACATATAAGTGATATCATATAACATTTATCTTTCTCTTTATGACTTACTTCACTTAGTATGATAATATCTAGGTTCATTCATGTTGCTGTAAATGGCAATGTTTTATTGTTTTTTACGGCTGAATAATATTCCATTGTATATATGTGTATGTGTAAGACCACATCTTCTTTATCCATTCATCTGTTGATGGACATTTAGGATGTTTGCCATAAACTCTTGACTACTTTATTTTTACTGCATAATTACTTTAAATAGGTACATGAGAATAATATACCTCACTTGCATAACATCCTTATTCTATTGGGTTTAGAATTACAGGTATAAAGATTTCTCAGATACAGCTTAACAGAAGAGAATGACATATGGAAATATCCTTCTGGAAGAAGCTGGAAATGTTTGGTAGTTTTCATTATTTTCTAATTGGGTAACTTTTGACAAGTCTTTTCAATCCTAAAATTTTATTCTTCTCATTTAAAAAGCATAAAGTAGTAATGATTTCTAAAGCTAAGATTCAAAGATCTTAACATACCATGCAACTTATTTTTCTTATGGATATATAAAACCGTGTCATATTTCCAAGCTCTGTCATTTTCCAGGAAACATTAAGTGAAATCAGTACTAAGTTAATTGGCATTATAAATTATTTTGTATTTTTAAACTGAAAATAGGTGGAAAATAGATACGCATTTATTGTCTTATGAATATATGAAAGATTACAACAGAAATTCATGATAATATGCTTATCTAACCCATTCCAACCTTTCAGTTAGCCCATTTGTGAAATAAATGAGCTCTACAATCTGTGCCAAGTATCTCATTTTCATTCTTATCTCCTTTAATTCCACCATTTCATTTAGTATATCTTTAGAAGGTGGTTATTTAAATATGACAGGGTACCCAAAAAATAATAAAGCAATCATATTTAAAATAAAATATAGTAGCTTTTATTGGCTCATATCCACATAATCAGAAACTCCAAGAAATTTCATATATTCTAATAGTTTTTTACTAATAGATTGCTTAAGTTAAATTTTAAGCTTATTACCATTTGTAAAAATTTAAGTCATTATTCTCAAAACAATGGATTTTACTGGCTTAAATTCCTTCCCGAGATAAATATTTAAATATTTGTAATATATACCCCAAAATATCTTCTGAAAAGTTCTGTGTCTGGTATTGGGCAGAGTAAGGTACACATGACATAATAATGTATAACAAAAGATAGCTGTTTCATCAATAAAATAAATTAAACGTGTATTGAGTGGCTACTAGTTGACAGGCATGGGGATTTAAAAACAGAGTAATATAACAATATTATCAAGTAATTGGTAAAATCATCAAGAATATATATTATTCAAAATTTATATATAAGTAACAATGTAGCTACAAAATATAAAAAGAGATATTGAAATTAAAAAAAGAAATAGATATACCCACAATCATAGCAGGAGACTTTAACACATCTGTCTTAATGGTTGAGAAAATAAACAGACAATAAAGAGAAATATTAAAAATCTGAACAAAATTAAACTATCAACATGTAGAACACTGCAGAATCAACATTTTTTTTTTTTTTTTTAGAACACAGCTAGAATATTTACGCAGTTGATCATATATTGGGCCATAATGAAAGCCTCAGTACAATTTAAGGGATTAAAGTTATTCTGAGAATTCTCTGACTATAAGGAGAGTAATTTAGAATACAATTTTAAAAAAAAGGAAAAAATATTCCCCAAGTATTTTGGAAGTAAGCAGTAGTATTTGATATAACGCATGGATCAGAGCAAAAACATTTTAATAGAAATTAGAAAATGTTCAACTGAATGATACTAAAAATAAAACATAGGGCTTCCTTGGTGGTTCAGTGGTTAAGAATTCACCTGCCAATGCAAGGGACACGGGTTCTAGCCCTGGTCCAGGGAGATCCCATATGTCATGGAGCAACTAAGCCTGTGCACAACAACTACTGAGCCTGCGCTCTAGAGCCTGTGAGCCACAACTACTGAGCCCATGTGCTACAACTTCTGAAGCCCACGCACCTTGCTCCCATGCTCCACAACAAGAGAAGCCACTGCAATGCGAAGACTGCTCTCCGCAATGAAGAGTAGTCCCTGCTTGCCGCAACTAGAGAAAAACCCGTGCACAGCAATGAAGACCCAATGTAGCCAAAAATAAATAAATAAATAAAATATTTAAAAAATAAAACATAAAAAGTGTAGAATGCAGCTAAAGTCATGCAGGGGGAAATTTATAGCATTAGAACTATGTATATCAAGAAATAAAGATGCTGAAAAGCAATTACATATTCATTTTAAAAAGTTAGGAACAACAGGACTTCCCTGGTTGTGCAATGGTTAAGAATCTGCCTGCCAATGCCAGGGACATGGGTTTGAGCCCTTGTCCAGGAAGATCCCACATGCCACGGAGCAACTAAGCCCGTGCACCACAACTACTGAGCCTGCGTTCTAGAGCCCATGAACTACAACTACTGAGCCCACATGCCACAACTACTGAAGCCCGTGCACCTAGAGGCCATGCTCTGCAACAAGAGAAGCTGCAGCAATGAGAAGCCCATGTACCACAGCGAAGAGTAGCCCCCACTTGCTGCAACTAGAGGAAGCCGTGCACAGCAACGAAGACCCAGTGCAGCCAAAAATAAATAAATAAATTTATAAAAAAATTAAAAAAAGAAAAGTTAGGAATAACAGAATTAGAACAGAAGTTGATAAAATTATCAAATAAACTTATCAAAAGTTATTAAATCAAATTTGTAATAGAAAACACAGATAAAGCCAAAAGTTAGATATTAAAATATTAATAGATTCTCTGGAAAGACCAATCAATAGAAAGAGAAAAAAGAAGAAGAGAAAAGGAGGATTCAGATGAACTTCATAAATGCAAAAAAAAAAAAATTGCACATTTTAGAGATACTTGACAAATAATAGTAACGTATTTTTATATATTAGTTTATGTATTATATATTTGATATGGTAATATATATTAATATACATTATATCTTATATTCCTTATTGTTAACAAATTTGTCTGTAGTTCAGCTGAGCTGCAAGGGTTAGATCTGAGCTGCCATGTGTCAGAGTAGCCAGTTAAAGCTATAGTTAAAAATGAATAAAGGTGACCAAAGTGGGCATCTTTTTCTTATTCCTTATCTTAGAGGAAAAATTTGCAGTGTATCACCGTTGAATAAGATGTTAGCTGTGGGCTTACCATATATGGACTTTATTGTGTTGAGTATGTTCCCTCTGTACCCAGTTTATTGAGAGTTTTTATCATAAAAGTACGTTGAATTTTGTCAAATGCTTTTTCTGCATCTATTGAGAAAATTATATGATTTTTATCCTAAATTTGTTAATGTGGTGTAATCATATTGACTGATTTGCAGATGTTGGACCATCATCCTTGCATCCCTGTAATAAATCCCACTTCATCATGGTTGTCTTAATATATTGTTGAATTCAATTTGCTAACATTTTGTTGAAGATTTTCTACCTATGTTCACCAGGGATATTGGTCTGTAATTTTCTTTTTTATAATGTCCTTGACTGGCTTTGCTATCAGGGTAATGCTGGCCTTGTAAAGTAAGTTTGGAATTGTTCCCTTCCCCTTATTTTTTAAAATAATTTGAGAAGGATTGGTATTAGCTCTTTAAATGTTTGGTAGACTCCACCAGTGAAGCTGTCTGTTTATGACTTCTGTCTGTTGGGAGGTTTTTGATAACTGTTTCAATCTCCTTACTAGAAATCAGTCTGTTTAGTTTTTCTCTTTCATCATAATTCAGTCTTGGTAGTTGTATGTTTCTAGGAATTTATCCACTTCTTCTAGGTTGTCCAATTTATTGGCATATAATTGTATTATCCTTTGTATTTCTGTGGTATTAGTTGTAACATCTCCTCTTTAATTTGTCAATTTATTATTCAAATATTCTCTACCTTTTTCTTGGTAAGTCTAGCTAATGGTTTTTCTATATTTTTTATCATTTCAAAAACACAGCTTTTAGTTTCATTTATCATTTCTATATTTCCACTCTGATCTTTGTTATTTCCTTCCTTCTGCTAACTTTGAGTTTAGTATGTTCTTCTTTTCTAATTCCTGGAAGTGTAAACTTAGGTTGTTTATTTAAGGTATTTTTTCTTAATGTAGCTGTTTCTCTATAAACTTCCCTATTAGAACTCCTTTTGATGCATCCCATAAGTTTGGAGTGTTGCCTTTTCATTTTCATTTGTATCAAGATTTTTTTTTAGTTCTCTTTTGATTTCTTCTTTGATTCATTGGTTGTTCAGGAGCATGTTGTTTAATCTCCATGTATTTGTGAATTTTCCAGTTTCCTTCTTGTAATTGATTTCTAGTTTCATGCTATTGTGGTCAGAAGAGCAGCTTGATATGATTTAAGTCTTTTCAAATTTGTTAAGATTTGTTTTATAACCTAACATATGATCTATCCTGGGGAATATTCAGACAAGTAAAAGAAACAAAAGGTATCCAAGTTAGAGAATACAAAGTAAAGTTGTCTCTGTTTGCAGATAGCATGACTCCACCAAAAAAACTGTTAGAACTAATAATAATTTCAATAAATTTGCAGGATACAAAATCAATATACAAAAATTAATTGTGTTTTGTACAAAACACTGAACTATCAAAAGGAGAAATTAAGAAAACAATCCCATTACAAAAGCACAAAAAGAATAAAATACATAGGAACAAATTAACCAAGGAGATGGAAGATCTGTACACTAAAAATGATAAGACTTTGATCAGATACACAAATAAATGGAAAGATAGTCTGTGTTCATGGATTGTAAGAATTAATATTGTTAAAATGCTCATACTAACTAAAGCAATCTACAGAATCAATGTAATTTCTATCAAAATTCCAATAACATTTTTTACAGAAATAGAAAAAAACAATCCTAAAATTTGTATGGAACCAAAAAAGACTCTGATAGGTCAAAGAAGTCTCAAGGAAGAAGAACAAAGCTGGAGGCATTACACTTCCTGATTCCAAACTATATTACGAAGCTATAGTAACCAAAATAGTATTGTGTTGGCATGGAAAAAGACACATGGATCAATGGAACAAAATACACAGCCAAAAAATAAACTTGTGCATTTAAGATCAATTAATTTTTGACAAAGGAACCAAGAATGTACAATGGGGAAAGGATCGCATCTTCAATAAATGATGTTGAGGAAACTGGTCTTGGGAAAACATACAAAAGAATGAAACTGGATCCCTATCTAACACTATACACAAAAACCAACTCAAAATTGAATAAAGACTTGAACATAAGATCTGAAACCTTAAAACTCCTAGAAGAAGATATAAGGGATAGTCTCCTTGACATTGGCTTTGGCAATGATATTTTTGATTTGACACCAAAAGAAAAGACAACAAAAATAAACAAGTGGGACTACATCAAAATAAACAGCTTCTGCACAGCAAAGGAAACATCAACAAAACAAAAAGGCAACCTATGGAATGGGAGAAAACATTTCCAAACCCCATATTGAATAAGGTGTTAATATTCAAAATATACAAGGAACTCATATAATTCAATAGCAAAAAGATAAATTACTCAGTTTAAAATAATGGGCAGACCATGTGAATAGACAGTTTTCCTAAGAAAACATACAAGGGACCAACAGGTATGAAAAGGTGATCAACATCACTAATCATCAAGGGAATGTAAATCAAAACCACAATGAGATATCACCTCATAGCTCTTAGGATAACTATTATCAAAAAGACAAGAGATAACAAATACTGATGAGGATGTGGAGAAAAGAGAACACTTATACACTGTTGGCAGAAATGTAAACTGGTATAGCCAATATGGAAAACAGTATGGAGGCTCCTCAAAAAATTACAAATAGAGCTATACTAAAATCCAGCAATCCTGCTTCTGAGTATACACCCAAAGTAAAAAAAAATCATTATGCCAATGAGATATATGCACTCTTATGTTCATAGCACCATTATTCACAATAGCCAAGGTATGGAAACAACTTAAGTGTTCATACATGGATGAATGGATAGAGAAAATGTGGTGTATATATATATATATATATATATATATATATATATATATATAATGGAATATTATTTAGCTTTCGAAAAGGAGGAAATCCTGCCATTTGCAACAGTATGGATGAACCTGGAGGATATTATGCTAAGTGAAAGAAGTCAGAAAGAGAAAAACAGATACCTCATGGGATCAATTTTATGTGCAATCTAAAAATAAAAAGTTGAACTCAAAGTAAAAAAGAGTAGAAAAGTGGATGCCAGTGGCTTGGGGATGAGGAAAATAGAGGTTGGTAGTACCGTACAAACTCTTAGTTATAAGATGAATGAGATGTAAGGATCTAATGTATAACTTTGTGACTATAGTCGATAACATTTATTTATAATGGAAATGAAGATTTAGTGCACATTATAGTAAATATAAACAACATGTACTGTAACCATCAAACTTAAGAGACTAGATCTTAATTATTCTAACCACAGAAAAGGAATTATAATTATGTGATATGATTTAATCCTTACTGAGATGGTATTATAAAGAGTCTAAAACCTGAGAAAGCACTTGACCCCCCCCCACGCCCTGTCCATTGTTCCCCATGGAGCGGCGCACACTTGATGGTCAGGTGGAGTAGCAGAAGTCTTGGAGGTCATATCACTGCTGAGGAAGTTGCAAACAAAATGTTTCAGCGGTTCTATGGACCTCGACTTGGGGTTATGCGGGTGTAGGGGGCGTGGAAAGGAGAAGGGCTAGGAGTGGAAAATACAGGGTTTTAAGTCAGAGTGGGAAAAATATCTTCAAGATTTCCCCTTGCTTCCCCATTATAAAGGGCTCAGCAGAATCACCCGGACATATATACACTACCAAACGTAAAATAGATAGCTAGTGGGAAGCAGCCGCATAGCACAGGGAGATCAGCTCCGTGCTTTGTGACCAACTAGAGGGGTGGTATAGGGAAGGTGGGAGGGAGGGAGACGCAAGAAGGAAGAGATATGGGAACATATGTATATGTATAACTGATTCACTTTGTTATAAAGCAGAAACAAACACACCATTGTAAAGCAATTATACTCCAATAAAGATGTAAAAAAAAATTTAAAAAAAAAAAGACTTTTGTCTGAGGTCTCAGATGAGACCTAGGAATGAAGGTGCTGGGCTAACAATGTAAATATGCAAAAGAGCATGGCCAGCCTGGGGGCTGAGACCTTGAGTGCACTTCTCTTCAGAGCTAATGCAGTGCATTAGCTGTGCTTCAAGTCTGGTGTGGGGAGGGCAGATTTCCTTCATGAGGCCTGTCAGGTAAAGACTTTGTAATCGTCTATGGTCAGGCCTGAAAAATCATATGTAAGTTGTTAACCAGGAAACAGACTCCTCAATATTGAACAATTTTCTACCAATATATTTTGGAAGATATAGGCACATTCCTAGAAAGCACAATTTACAAAACTGATACCAATACATATATCAATAATATATTTAATCAGTCTTGAATCTATCAAAGAAATTGAATCCATATTTTCATATTCCCAAAAAGAAACTTTTAGGCCCAGCTGGGATTTATCGGCAACTCCCTCTAAATAGTTAAAGAAATAAAGCCATTTAAATAAAATTATTAGAAGATCAGGAAACTAGTAAATAAATTCCAAGCTTATTTTTTATAGAGTTATCATTATCTTAACAACAAAATGGGACTAGGGTACCACCAGGAAAAAAATTACAAGTAGGCCTCCCTCAGGAACACAGAGGATAAAAATCACAAATCTGAGAATATGTAAAATAGTTAAAAATCACAAATAAATATGTTTAGCCTAGGATTTTAGGATTGATTTAACATTAGAAATTAAACCATCGTAATTCACTATATTTAAGAAATAAGGAAGAACAATTTTATATCCTCAATATATTGGAAGAAATATATTTCAAAAGATCTACACTTATTCATTATAGAAACTACTAATGAAAAATTAAGAAAACTTTGTTATTCAGTAAGTAGCACCTACAAAACTCTACAAAAAAATTCATACTTATTTTTCAAATATTGAAAACTTTTCCCTGAGATTGGGAATGAGAAAAATATACCCCATCCTACCTGACTAAATATTGCATTTTGAATCTAAGCCACTTTAATTACTTTAACAATCTCAATGTACCTAGCTTCTACCCCCAACATAACCCTATATAGAAAATCCACTCCAAATGGATTAGTTATATAAACATAGAAGAAAAATAAATTCCTAGTGCTTCTAGAAAGTGCTAAGAGAATACATTCTTGAATTATGGTGTAGAAAGTTTTATTTAAAAGAATGCATAAATCATCACTACCCATAAAGGAAAGGAATTAATATATTGGACTGCATTTAAATTAAAAACTTCTCCAAAGACAGCATTGAAAAGAGTAGGCATGAAAGCTATGGACTAGGTAAAGGTATTTGCAATGCATATAAATGAAAAATAACTTAATCAAACCAACGAAACCTTTCTGAATCTCAAACACATTTATAGCTGAGGTCAAATTTTACACATTTTCAAAGTTTTGGAAGAACTTTTATTTTAATTTAACTACTTCAGCTCTCCTAAAAGTAGATCAAAAGTAAGAGTGAAGATTAAACTGTATAATGAGCAGTTAACTCAATAACTTTTAATGACCATAAAAAATGGATACATCCAGTACTGAAGCACAATCTCATCCAGGGTCATAAAAGTCTATTTTAAATGCTGTAAATCTCACAGGAGCTGTGAAGTATGTATCCCCTCTTCTAGTCTAAAACCTTGTGGCTTGTCTGATTGCCCTTTACGATGACTGAGGTTAGTATCTCTTGACTATAAAATCTCTTGCTATTTTATAAGAAATGCAGATAAAGAATTATTTGAACTAAATACATTTGCTAACATACAGCTACTTACTCAGTTCCCTTTATTTAAAAATCATTCAACTAAAAAATTCTTATCCCAAATTATTTGTGTTCTTAAAAAAAATAACCTTATGTTTCATAGTACATTTCAGGTAAAAAAGTCAAGTTTAATATCAATCAATTAATGTAATCAAATATTACTGATTCTCACTAACAATATGAGGAAAGACAGTTTCATATGACCATCTGGAAAATTTTTTGAAAACCTGAATATGTCTATACATAAACAATCTAAGCAATTAGTGGGGAAAAAAAGGATTTGTTTTACTCTAGGTAATGTCTTTTGTTCTTTATTTCACTTTGCATATTTCAACACTGCTTACAAAATGAAGCTAGCAAAATATATATGAACCTCTGACATACAAAAATCATACTGACAATTCTTTATCAACTTTTTTGCAATGTTAGTTAAATATAAACATTCTATTAACTATAGGAGAGGGGAAACTCTAATAGTTTTAAAGTATATATCCTAGACAGTGAGAGAAAGCTGTTTTTTGGCTATTATTTCCCATAAAATCTTTTAAACTATTGTTTATTATAGCTACTATTTATGATAATGCTGTTGTATGCATTATTACAGCCCTGTATTTCAGTAAAATGCCCAATAAATGTATTTTAAAAATGCATTCTTCTCTAACTGCTTGAGATAAAATGTTGCCGTCATTTTACTGAACTGCACAAGCACATAAACATGGTAATAATAAATGTTTTAAAGTTTCTAAAGCACAGAATGGTAGGAAATTAATCTGCATCATCACAACCTCTTTCATAACAACCTTTTTTAATGAGTCAGATTCATCTACTCCATTTTGATGGCAAAAAGTGAATCACTTCTTGAAGAGATTTGTCAGCACAAAGAGCAATATGAATTTTCCCTGTACTTTAGAGGTCTGAAATAGGAAATAAAACTTTTCAATTCAGTACAGAATATAGCTCTTTATCTACTTTGGTTTCTTCCAAGATCACAGATTCATCATTTAACCTAGAACTCGATGTTCTAAATGGGAAAAGGGAAGCATTGTAGAATTAATGTTACAAGGTGGTATTTGTTCCAGTGAATTTAAAGCAATTCCCTTAATCAGCATATGTCCTGATTTTGCTGTTGCAAAGGTGAAGTGGAACAACCAAGATCCTAAGAAATAATACTATTTATCACATTACAGAGAAATTTCAGGACAAGAAATATAGTCCTGACTAAAATCTTCTAATATACTTCAAATATAGTCACATTATATGAGTAAAGTCTACTTGGAAATATTTCTTTATTTTCCTGATACATAATATAATTTCTTCATGCTTTTCTAATGAAAGAATTCCTTGAATCCTTGATAATCTGACAAAGGCATTTTACATCTTGTTTTTCAAACATTGTCACAGAATTCATACACCTGCAATTTATTAGGCTTTCCAGGGTTTTAGGAACCCTGTTAAATTATTTTCTAGAGATTTATTAGAACTGTGTGTAGTGATCATTAGGGTATTTTTTCAAATATTCCAGTTTTCTCCTTGTGCATATTTTGTAGGGGACTGATCACATTTCCCCAGTCCTTTGAAATTAAGCTTGATTTGCTCTGGAAAATAAAATGTGAAATATTTGAGAGCCAGATTCTACACTACCTACCCTCTTTTCTTTTTTTATTTCTCAAATGTAGAAGTACATCTTGCAACGAAGCCTTTATCAACTTAGATTTTTGAGTTGGTAATATATTAAGCAGAACTCCTTGCATTGCACCTGTAGCATGAACCAGAAATAAATATTTACTATCTAAACCTCTGAGAATTTTTTTTATGGAGGCAAGAGGATTATTATGCAGTAATGTTTGGGCTATCTTCACTCATACTGTATGCCTTTGTATCCTTCACAGTGATAATATAATCATAAGAAAGCTGTATATTTCTAAATAATGCTTTTTTCCTCTTTAGTTGCTAAAGGGATATAAATTTTTAAAAAAGAGAATAAGATAATATTAAATAATAACAATGTTCAGTGTAAAGTATACCATTGATATTTAATGTAAAAATATAAGATTTGACACATTTCTAAGCATATAAACTACAACTCACGTACCTAGAATGTGAATTGTGAGAAAGCTAAGACTCTCTCAGAGACTGGATACTTTTTACTTAGGTTTCTAATAACTTTTGTTCTCTTGTTTCCAATATTTTAAAAAATAGAATATTGCAAACCACAAATTAGGATTGGTCATACTTACTGACAGTTGCTAGAATGGAAATTAGGGGAAAAGATTCAAATATCAGTCAAAAGAAATAAAAAGAACACTGAATTTATAGCCATTTTGTACAGAGCAAATAGCCTTAAATATCTCAGTAGGTATTTGGCAAATGTAGCAATAAAAGGTTATACAAATATTCTATTGCTGAGATTAAAGCTACACTGAATTAGAGTCACCATCCTTGATTACTGTAGATTTGTAATAAGTTTTGGAATCAGGAAGTGTGACTTCTAACTTTGATTCTCTTTTTCAAGTCTGTTTTGACTGTTTACGGTCTTGTGATTTCATATGAACTTTAGGATTGTTTTCTATTTCTCAAAGAAATATCATTGGGATTTTAATAAGAATTAAATTAAATCTGTAGATCACTTTGGGTAATATTGACATCTAAACAATATTAAGTTTTCCAACCCATGAACATGGGATATCATTTCACTGATTTGTATCTTCTTTAATTTCTTTCAGAAATATTTTGTAGTTTTCAGTGTACCAGTCTTTTGTCTCCTTGGTTAAGTTAATTTTTAAGTATTTTGTTCTTCTTGATGCTCTTATAAATATAATTGTTTTCTTAATTTTCTTTTCTGATTGTTCATTGTTGGTGTATAGAAATACAAGTGGTTTTCATATGTTGATTTTGTATCCTGCAACTGTGCTGAATGTGTTTATTTGTTTTAACAGTTTTTCTTGTGGAATCTTTAGGGTTGTATGCATATAAGATCATGCCATCTGTGAACAGAGATAATTTTACTACTTGCTTTCCATTCAGATAACTTTTATTTCTTTTCCTTGCCTAATTACTCTGGCTTAGGACCTCCAGCACTATGTTGAATAGAAGTGTCAAGAGTGGGCATCTCTGCCTTGTTCCTGATCTTAGAGGAAGCACTTTCAGTCTTTCCTCATTGAAAATGAGTTCAACTGTGGCTTTTCCTTTTTCATTTTCTTTTGGTAGTTTGCATGATATATTTTCCCTTCATTTTATTTATAATTATAATACCTTATTGTAAGATATACATCTTATAAATAGCATATCTTTAAAATTTTTAATATACTCTGGCATTGTTTTTTTGATTATATCTTTTGTCTTTACATATTTAAAGTTATTACTGACATATTTTAATTTCTAATTTATCCAAATCATCTATTTAAATTAATTTATCCCTCTCTGTCTTTTTAAAATTAATCAAATATTATTTCATTTTCCATGTTTTTCTCTATTAACTTTTTTTTTTAAGTATAGAAGCATCAGATAATTTCATCTTCTGTAAGGCAGAGTTTATTCATTATTTTTTATACCAATGGAATAGGGCTGACCAATTTACTCAAATTAGGGTTGGAACTGAATTGTGACATGGTTTCTCTTTTGGCAATATTCGTTTTACCTCTATTTAGCTATGTTCTTTCTGATAATTTAAATTATATCCTTGTGGTTTCACTGTGGCCTCTAGAGCTATTAAGCCCTTAAATCTAATATTTATCTCCTGGATTTCTTGAAAAAGTTCTAAAATATGCTTGTTATCATAATTAGTAATATTGCCAATTTCACTCTTAAAAGTGTTTAGTATTATACTTATAGCCACCCTTGTTATTGTCATCCTATTTATATAACATATAAAACCTGAGTGGTTTCTCATGGTAACTAAAGCCAGCATTTTAATGAGCACTGTATTTAGGTATTTATGTATAAAGAAAATAAAATTCATATAGAAAAGCTGGAATGTGTAGTAAACTAAAGAAAAAACTGGTATACCTTGTACACAAGTAAAATTCAACTTAGGCAGTCATTTAGCACAAACACTTTAAATTTGTCAAAACTAAATGATATATATTCTATCTATCTATTTATTTATTTAATTTACTGGGACTATATTATATATAAGGAAATAGTCTGTGCATTTTGTAGGTGCCAATTAATTTAATTCTGATAAAATTTTGCTGCATATTACTTTTATCCACATTTTACATCTGAGAGAAATGAGTTACAGACAGGTTAAGTAATGTGCCCTAAGTCACAGCAGGAGTAAATAATAGAACTAGGATTGAAACTTAGGAAGACTAGTGCCAGAACCTATTCTCTTAACCACTATACTGTATAGCCTTGTAATATATTTGTGTCTGTGTATGTATGAGTGTGTGTGTGTATGTGTATATATGTGTGTTTAATATATGAACAAAGTTTTATGTATAGTTCTTGCTCCTGAAAAATATTCACCATACATAGTAAAAACCGTAGTCATGGTAACAAAGATAAGTGATGGCAGAGGGTCATAACAGTATGCTGCTTAATTTATCTTTAGAAATAGAAGATATTTTAAAATATACTAAGAGAAAAATTACCTAAATATGACTCATTTTATGTTGTAAGCCAGTGCTACTATCTTTATCTCCCTGATCTACAACCAGAAGCAATCAAAGAGGAAGAACAAAAGAAACCTAAGGTAGATTGATACATGGTGTTAAATCTTCATGACTGTAGAAAATGTGATAGATATAGGGAGTTCTCAAGAATCTCAACATGAGTAAAGGCAAATGTTACTTCAGTCCTAAACAGACAGCAATGAGCAGGTTGCTTGTGAAAGTGTACTTATTTACAAGTAACTAGAGAGATTGCAGTCATATATATGTAGAGATCACACTACATTAGCACTCCTGTTGAGTATGTTTCAGTGGAAAGAGTAAAGATGCCGGCACTCTGAATTCCCCCATGCAAATTAATATTTAAGAGATTGTTTTGCTCTGATAAAGTGCTTTTTTGGCCTGAGGAGACCACATACTATATGCCTAGAGAATGAGACATATAGTAACCAGTTATGATGAAGATACTACATTTTTTCCACAGTGTCTTAGGTTACCTTTGAGAAACTAAGTTGACAGGAAGCTCCCATCCCATTTCAAAACACTAACATCAAATAGAAGACCATAGGCTGACTAAAATAACTTTCTAGAGGTTCTGGAAACCAGTCAGAAGTCTACAACAACTAAGCAAATGCCCAAACAAGAAAAAGTAATATTAATAATGGTAGGAAATTTCATAGCATTTTTACTTACCCTTGTTTCATTGCTTCCCCAGTGCTATACAACTGGGAGGAAGTGGCTCAATACCAGATTCTTTCCCTCAGACCAGAAAATGTTTGCAATGTTTGTAATATTCTGACCTGTCTGTGGGCTTTCTAAGGGACTAGCATATATCTTGCCTTACTTGGAGGTCAGGCAGGAATGACAGCATTGTTAGGATCTCAGAATAGAAGTCATAGAGGCATGGCAGGTCTTACAGTACATGAAAATTGAAGGAGGACTGAAGACTCAACAGGTGCCTGGGAGCAAGAGATTATAAGCACAGTAATACAGTAGATCATTTAAGACCCTGAGACAATGCTGGTTGAGACTTTTTGGGAAATTAAGTCTTTTAAAAGCAGCTGAGAGAAAATGGAAAAAGAAGCACACACACACAGGTCCAGACAGGACATATGTCCAAAATACACCTGAGAAGAAATTACACCTTTACATCAGGCTGATCCTGAGAGTTAAGAGCCTGCTAATTAGTAAAGGCCTTCCACACCAGACTGCAAAGACTGGGAGAGTTTGTTCTTTCTTCAAATGCCTAATTTTCAACAAAAAATTTTAAGGCAAACAAAGAAACAGGAAACATGGCCCATTCAGATGAACAAAACAAAACTTCAGAAACTGTCTGTGAAGAAACACACACCAGACATACTAGACAATGACTTAAAAACAACTCCACCCTTTTCAGGTCCTGGGGTTTTTGCAAATCTCCCTGCTCCAGGAGCCACAGATACCTCTTTTCTGTGGAATGAGGGACTGGAAACAAAAAAATAGCAAGTGTCCTAGGACCAGATCCAGGGCCACCTTACTCTCTGGCCATGGTGTTGACCTTCCTTTGCACTACCGTATGGCTGACAAGGTTTTGGTGCTCTGGCTGGATGTCAGGCCTGTGCCTCTGAGGTGGGAGAGCCGAGATCAGGACACTGGACCACCAGAGACCTCCCAGCTCCACATAATATCAAATGGTGAAAGCTCTCCCAGAGATCTCGATCTCAGCGCTAAGACCCAGCTCCAGTCAACAACCAGCAAGGTACAGTGCTAGAAACCCTATGACAAACAACTAGTAAGACAGGAACACAAACCCACTCATTAGCAGAGAGGCTGCCTAAAATCATAATAAGATTACAGAAACCCCCAAACAACCACTGGATGTGGTCCTGCCCACCAGAAAGAAAAGATCCAGCCTCATCCACCAGAACACAGGCACTAGTCCCCTCCACCAGGAAGCCTACACAATCCACTGAACCACCCTTAGCAATAGAAGCAGACACCAAAAACAACGGGAACTACGAACCTGCAGCCTGCGAAAAGGAGACCCCAAACACAGCAAGTTAAGAAAAATGAGAAGACAGAGAAACACACAGCAAATGAAGGAGCAAGGTAAAAACCCACCAGACCAAACAAATGAAGAGGAAATAGGCAGTCTACCTGAAAAAGAATTCAGAGTAATGATAGTAAAGATAATCCAAAATCTTAGAAATAGAACGGAGAAAATACAAGAAATGTTTAACAAGGACGTAGAAGAATTAAAGAGCAAACAAACAATGATGAACAACGCAATAAATGAAGTTAAAAATTCTCTAGAAGGAATCAACAGCAGAATAACTGAGGCAGAAGAGCGGATAAGTGACCTGGAAGATAAAATAGTGGAAATAACTGCAGAGCAGAAAAAAGAAAAAAAGAATGAAAAGAATTGAGGACAGTCGTAGAGACCTCTGGGACAACATTAAATGCACCAACATTTGAATTATGGGGGTCTCAGAAGAAGAAGAGAGAAAGAAAGGGACTGAGAAAATATTTGAAGAGATTATAGTTGAAAACTCCCCTAATATGGGAAAGGAAATAGTCAATCAAGTCCAGGAAGCACAGAGAGTCCCATATAAGATAAATCCAAGGAGAAACATGCCAAGACACATATTAATCAAACTATCAATAATTAAACACACGAAAAAATATTAAAAGCAGGAAGGGAAAAACAACAAATAACATACAAGGGAATCCCCATAAGGTTAACAGCTGATCTTTCAGAAGAACTCTGCAAGCCAGAAGGGACTGGAAGGACATATTTAAAGTGATGAAAGGGAAAAACCTACAACCAAGATTACTCTACCCAGCAAGGATCTCATTCAGATTCAATGGAGAAATTAAAACCTTTACAGATAAGCAAAAGCTAAGAGAATTCAGCACCACCAAACCAGCTTTACAACAAATGCTAAAGGAACTTCTCTAGGCAGGAAACACAAGAGAAGGAAAAGACCTACAATAACAAACCCAAAACAATTAAGAAAATGGTAATAGGAACATACGTATCGATAATTACCTTAAACGTAAATGGATTAAATGCTCCCAGCAAAAGACGTAGACTGTCTGAATGGATACAAAAACAAGACCCTTATATATGCTGTCTACAAGAGACCCACTTCAGACCTAGGGACACATACAGGCTGAAAGTGAGGGGATGGAAAAAGATATTCCATGCAAATGGAAATCAAAAAAAGCTGGAGTACCAATTCTCATATAAGACAAAATAGACTTTATTTATTTACTTATTTTTAACAACTTTATTGGAGTATAATTGCTTTACAATGGTGTGTTAGTTTCTGCTTTATAACAAAGTGAATCAGCTATACATATACATAGATCCCCCTATCTCTTCGCTCTTGTGTCTCCCTCCCTCCCACCTTCCCTATACCACCCCTCTAGGTGGTCACAAAGCACCGAGCTGATCTCCCTGTGCTATGCGACTGCTTCCCACTAGCTATAGATTTTACATTTGATAGTGTATATATGTCCATGCCACTCTCTCATTTCGTCCCAGCTTGCCCTTCCCCTCCCCATGTGCTCAGGTACATTCTGTAGTAGGTCTGTGTCTTTATTCCCATCCTGCCCCTAGGTTCTTCATAACCTTTTTTTTTTTTTTTGTAGATTCCATATATATGTGTTAGCATATGGTATTTGTTTTTCTCTTTCTGACTTACTTCACTCTGTATGACAGACTCTAAGTTCATCCACCTCACTACAAATAACTCAATTTTGTTTCTTTTATGGCTGAGTAATATTCCATTGTGTATATGTGCCACATCTTCTTTATACATTCATCTGTCAATGGATACTTAGGTTGCTTCCATGTCCTGGCTATTGTAAATAGAGCTGCAATGAACATTTTGGTACATGTCTCTTTTTGAATTATGGTTTTCTCAGGGTATATGCTGAGGAGTGGAACTGCTGGGTCGTATGGTAGTTCTATTTTTTTTTTTTTTAATGAACCTCCATACTGTTCTCCACAGTGGCTGTATCAATTTATATTCCTACCAACAGTGCAAGAGGGTTCCCTTTTCTCCACACCCTCTTCAGCATTTATTGTTTGTAGACTTGTTGATGATGGCCATTCTGACCTGTGTGAGGTGATACCTCGTAGTTTTGATTTGCATATCTCTAATGATTACTGATGTTGAGCATCCTTTCATGTGTTTGCTGGTAATCTGTATATCTTCTTTGGAGAAATGTCTATTTAGGTCTTCTGCCCATTTTTGGATTGGGTTGTTTGTTTTTTTATATTGAGCTGCATGAGCTGCTTGTAAATTTTGGAGATTAATCCTTTGTCAGTTGCTTCATTTGCAAATACTTTCTCCCATTCAGAGGGTTTTCTTTTTGTCTTATTTATGGTTTCCTTTGCTGTGCAAAAGGTTTTAAGTTTCATTAGGTCCCATTTGTTTATTTTTGTTTTTATTACCATTTCTCTAGGAGGTGGGTCAAAAAGGATCTTGCTGTGATTTATGTCATAGAGTGTTCTGCCTATGTTTTCCTCTAAGAGTTGATAGTGTCTGGCCTTACATTTAGGTCTTTTTCTTGTTTGTTTGTTTGTTTTTGTTTTGTTTTCTTTTACATTTAGGTCTTTAATCCATTTTGAGTTTATTTTTGTGTATGGTGTTAGGGAGTGTTCCAATTTCATTCTTTTGCATGTAGCTGTCCAGTTTTCCCAGCACCACTTATTGAAGAGGCTGTCTTTTCTGCACTGTATATTCTTGCCTCCTTTATCAAAAATAACGTGACCAGATGTATGTGGGTTTATCTCTGGGCTTTCTATCCTGTTCCATTGATCGATATTCCTGGGTTTTTTTGCCACTACCATAGTGTCTTGATTACTGTAGCAATGTAGTATGGTCTGAAGTCAGGGAGCCTTTTTCCTCCAGCTCCGTTTTTCTTTCTCAAGATTGCTTTGGCTATTCGGGGTCTTTTGTGTTTCCATTCAAATTGTGAAATTTTTTGTTCTAGTCTGTGAAAAATGCCAGTGGTAGTTTGATAGGGATTGCATTGAATCTGTAGATTGCTTTGCATAGTATGGTCATATTCACAATGCAACACTATGAGACTAGATATCAGTTACAGGAAAAACATCTGTAAAAAATACAAACACATCAAGGCTAAACAATATACTACTTAATAACCAAGAGATCACTAAAGAAATTAAAGCGGAAATCAAAAAATACCTAGCAACAAATGACAATGAAAACACGATGACCCAAAACCTATGGGATGCAGCAAAAGCAGTTCTAAGGGGGAAGTTTACAGCAATACAAGCCCACCTTAAGAAACAAGAAACATCTCAAATAAACAACCTAACCTTACACCTAAAGCAATTAGAGAAAGAAGAACAAAAATCCCTCAAAGTTAGCAGAAGGAAAGAAATCATAAAGATCAGATCAGAAATAAATGAAAAAGAAATGAAGGAAACGTTAACAAAGATCAATAAAACTGAAAGCTGGTTCTTTGAGAAGATAAACAAAATTGATAAACCAGTAGCCTGACTCATCAAGAAAAAAAGGGAGAAGACTGAAATCAATAGAATTAGAAATGAAAAAGGAGAAGTAACAACTGACACTGCAGAAATACAAAGAATCATGAGACATTACTACAAACAACTCTATGCCAATAAAATGGACAACCCAGAAGAAATGGACAAATTCTTAGAAAAGTACAACCTTCCGAGACTGAACCAGGAAGAAATAGAATATATAAGAATACCGTCACAAGCACTGAAATTGAAACTGTGATTAAAAATCTTTCAACAGACAAAAGCCCAGGACCAGATGGTTTCACAGGCAAATTCTATCAAATATTTGGAGAAGAGCTAACACATACCCTTCTCAAACTCTTCCAAAATATAGCAGAGGGAGGAACACTCCCAAACTCATTCTATGAGGCCACCATCACCTTGATACCAAAACCAGACAAAGATATCACAAAGAAAGAAAACTACAGGCCAATATCACTGATGAAGATAGATGCAGAAATCCTCAACGAAATACTAGCAAACAGAATCCAATAGCACATTAAAAGGATCATACACCATGATCAAGTGGGATTTATCCCAGGGATGCAAGGATTCTTCAGTATACGCAAATCATTGAATGTGATACACCATATTAACAAACTGAAGGAGTCAAACCATATGATCATCTCAATAGATGCAGAAAAAGCTTTTGACAAAATTCAACACCCAGTTATGATAAAAACTCTCTAGAAAGTGGACATAGAGGGAACCTACCCCAACATAATAAATGCCATATACGACAAACCCACATCAAACATCATTCTCAATGGTGAAAAACTGAAAACATTTCCTCTAAGATCAGGAACAAGACAAGGATGCCCACTCTCACCACTATTATTCAACATAGTTTTGGAAGCCCTAGCTATGGCAATCAGAGAAGAAAAAGAAATAAAAGGAATACAAATTGGAAAAGAAGAAGTAAAACTGTAACTGTTTGCAGATGACATGATACTATGCATAGAGAACTGTAAGATGTCACCAGAAAACTACTAGAGCTAATCAATGAATTTGGTAAAGTTGTAGGATACAAAATTAATGCACAGAAATCTCTTGCATTCCTGTATACCAATGATGAAAAATCTGTAAGACAAATTAAGGAAACACTCCCATTTACCATTGCAACCAAAAGATTAAAATACCTAGGAAAAAACCTACCTAGGGAGACAAAATATGTGTATGCAGAAAACTATAAGACACTGATGAAAGAAATTACAGATGATACCAACAGATCGAGGGATGTACCACATTCTTGGATTAGAATAATCAACATTGTGAAAATGACTATACTACCCAAAACAATCTACAGGTTGAATGCAATCCCTATCAAACTACCAATGGCATTTTTTACAGAACTAAAACAAAAAATCTTAAAATTTATATGGAGACACAAAATACCGTGAATAGCCAAAGCAGTCTTGAGGAAAAAAAGTGGAGCTGGAGGAATCAGACTCCCTGACTTCAGACTATACTACAAAGCTAGTGTAATCAAGACACTATGGTAGTGGCACAGAAACAGAAATATAGATCAATGGAACAAGACAGAAAGCCCAGAGATAAACCCATGTACCTGTGGTCAACTAATCTATGACAAAAGAGGCAAGGATATACAATGGAGAAAAGACAGTCTCTTCAATAAGTGCTGCTGGGAAAACTGGACAGCTACAAGTAAAAGAATGAATTTAGAACACTCCCTAACACCATACACAAAAGTAAACTCAAAATGGATTCAAAACCTAACTGTATGACTGAACACTATAAAACTCTTAGAGGAAAATATTGGAAGAACACTCTTTGACATAAATCACAGCAAAATCTTTTTTGATCCACCTCCTAGAGTAATGGAAATAAAAACAAAAATAAACAAATGGGACCTAATGAAACTTCAAAGCTTTTGCACAGCAAAGGAAACCATAAACAAGACAAAAAGACAACCCTCAGAATGGGAGAAAATATTTGCAAATGAATCAACAAAGGATTAATCTCCATAATATATAAACACCTCATGCAGCTCAATATTAAAAAAACAAACAACCCAATCCAAAAATGGGCAGAAGACCTAAACAGACATTTCTCCAAAGATGACATACAGATGGCCAAGAAGCACATGAAAATCTGCTCAACCTCACTAAGTATTAGAGAAATGCAAATCAAAATTACAATGAAGTATCACCTCACACAGGTTAGAATGGGCATCATCAGAAAATCTACAAACAACAAATGCTGGAGAGGGTGTGGAGAAAAGGGAACCCTCTTGCACTGTTGGTGGGAATGTAAATTGATACAGCCACTATGGAGAGCAGTATGGAGGTTCCTTAAAAAACTAAAAATAGAATTACCATATGATCCATCAATCACACTACTGGGCATATACCCAGAGAAAACCATTGTTCAAAAAGACACATGTACCCCAATATTCATTGCAGCACTATTTACAATAGCCAGGTCATGGAAGCAACCTAAATGTTAACAGACAGATGAATGGATAAAGAAGATATGGTACATATATACAATGGAATATTACTCAGGCATAAAAAGGAACGAAATTGAGTCATTTGTTGAGATGAGGATGGATCTAGAGACTGTCATGCAGAGTGAAGTAAGTCAGAAAGAGAAAAACAAATATCGTATATTAACGCATGTATGTGAAACCTAGAAAAATGGTACCGATGAACCAGTTTGCACGGCAGAAGAAGAGACACAGATGTAGAGAACAAATGTATGGACACCAAGGGGGGAAAACCGTGGGGGTGTTGGGATGGTGGTGTGCCGAATTGGGCGATTGGGATTGACATGTATACACTGATGTGTATAATAAAATGGATGACTAATAAGAACCTGCCGTATAAAAAAATAAAAAAAATAAAATTCATAAAAATAAAAAATAAAAGAATTTATAAAGGCTGGAGTGAATTTCACATGAGTCATGTTATAAACTACTTTGTGTCCCACCCTCAAATTCATATGTTGAATTCCTAATCCCCAATGTGTCTATATGAAGGTAGTACTCTTAAAGAGGTGATTAAGGTTAAATGAGGCCCTAATCCTGTAGACTGGTGTCTCTATAAGAGAAAGGGACATCAGAGATCTTTGTCTCTCTCTGTCTTAGCTTGTCTCTGCATGCACACAGAGGAAAGGCTACATGAAGATACAGCAAGAAGATGACCATCTTCAAGCCTAGAAGGGAGGACTCACCAAAACCAACCCTATTGACACACTGATATTGGATTTCTAGGCTCCATAAATAAGAAAATAAATGCCTATTGTTTCAGCCAAGTAGTCTGTGGTATTTTGTTTCGCCAGCTCTAGCAAGATTAATACAAATCAGTAGTGCAGGGGCATGAGAACAACCATCTAAAGTAATATATAGGTGAGATCAGTAGTTTGGTGGGAACTGAAAATTTAAGCAAGAGGTAATTTTGAGAGAATTTAAAGAAACTTCAGGAAGGCATTAGACCTCCCCCACAAAGTAGTATAGAGGATTTGAACCAATTTCATTTAATGGACAAAATTAACTCATTTGATACTTAGAATTCATTTTTGATGATTTATTTGCAATAAACCCTGGGCTCTTCTATAGAAAGACCATGAGGAATAAGAGTAGCATTAAATTTCCTGGTATAATATGGATCATTTGTTTTGTTTCTATTTTATTTTGACCCATTCCAAGAATCTATTTACAGTGCCTTTTTTTATGGTTTTCATATCTTGAAGTACAGTAGTAATGCTCATAAGACTTACTTTATATATTAACAATTCCAATTATACCTTTTAATGTGTAATCTTTGTTTATTCAACTTGATTTATAATTGAAATAATTTGAATGTTGGGGTGAAGGATGTTCAGAGATAGCTGCTTTCAGTTTAATGAATTTCATTGTCTAAGGTACAAAAATTAAGTGCCTCCTATATCTTTCAACTGCATAATTGGACACAGAAATGGGATCATAGCTTTTATACAGTGGGTACAGATAGAGGTTTATGGGTGACTATAGCTTATAACTTCCAGTTATAAAGAGATTAGCAAATGCTTTTTGTGAGACCAAGTGAAATAAAAAAATCTCTTCAGTAAGATTGGTTAATCAAATTCCTTGATAATGGAAGGAACGCATAAGATTTTGGGAGGTGATGAAAAGCTTTCACCAAATGTAAAATTATAAATCTAGCTAAAATCCTGTTTAGTGAAATTGAACATGCTATATTTTCATTGTTGCATAATATTTTTAAAATAATAAAGACATTTAAATCATTATATTCACTCATTATTCCTTCACAGAGTAAGCAAAATCAGTGTTTTGGCTTTTCTATTTGACACATACATAAAATTTAATTTATTTTGCAGTAGATCCTTGTTGGTTATATATTTTAAATATAGTAGCATGGACATGACAATTCCAGACTCCCAATCTAGATGCAAATAACTTTTTAATCTATTGATAATTCTTCCTATGCAAAAATACATTTATTCTATTCTACATCCATTCTAATACTATAATAATAACTAATATGTTGCCTATAGGTTTTTTGATTTACTTTGTTTTGATTTGTGTTCTTTCTTTTACTGCTTCTTGTCCAGGGAACTATTGTGTAAACAGAGTAGTTGAGAGTAATCTGAATTTAAATGATCTTAAGTAGATTTTTTTGCATGAAGAACCAAGATGAAAATAAAGAGCATCAATAAAGAACTACCTTCCCCTATTCTGTGACGGTTATTTAAAAAAAAAATTTTTTTTTTCAGCAGTTTTGAAAAAAATAATATAGTAAGAATATACAGTGAATGTAACTGTTTATAATTTCTTTAAATAGTACTTCTAATGTTGTGTACTTCTTAACACATACTAGTTAAAAATCAAATCACATTGATTATATTAATAATAATTACCAGGGAAAAAAATCTATAAGAATTGTAAACCAAATGATAATCTGTATTAAATAAACAAGACTTTTATTCTTTTAGAATTTTATATAGATAGCATTTCACTGAAATTGCAATAAATTTCACATTATGAACAGGTTCTTCTTTGAACATTTACCTTTATGTATTTTTCATGGCATCTTTCAATAGATGTTAATTTAAAAAAATGTGATACATGAATTTATACATATGTGTATCAAAGAAGAGCTACAAAGTACACAAAAAGAAAAAAGCTAAAGATGTAATCAAATAGCATTTTTAACATTATTTACACTTGACTAATTAGGGTAGAACTAAATCAGGATACATAAAATAGCATGCACAAAATGAATATCAAAAGGTATTTTCTATGCCAGTAAGTGCCTGCAAGACATTTAAAATAATATCATGAATCCAAAAAGGAGCAGAAAGCAGCATGCTATTTGTAGTCTGTCTTATAGTTGTTTAGCATCTCATTTTAAAAGCAATTTATCTGCTTTGAATAAAATCATATTCACCAATAAGTGATAAAAGCTCTATAAAGGAAATATTAAAAATAACATTGAAATTAATGTCTTGGAAATTTCTTTAACCTAAATGTTATTTTCCCTGCTAACATAAGGCAAAAAAATTCACAAATTAAAAAGCACCTGAAATAACTTAAATCTTTTTTAGGAAAATTGTTTCATGAGTCACAACATATAGACACTTGAGCTTCTCCAAATCAAGATTAAATTTTCAAAGACATTTTCTTTAAAACTAAAAAGAAAAACCCTTAAATTGCTTGTCAACTTCATTTAAGTGAAAAATGGGTTCTTTTGAAGCTTCCATTTTATGTCAGCTGACCCTGCTTAAAAAATCTACATTTCATGCTGTGTAAATAGAACTGCTTTTGTACTATTTTCCTCAACATTTTCGACATTAATCTAGTCTGGAATCCTAGCAACAGACCACTTTGCTATGTGCTATTTCTCTTTTTGAGCAAATAGCTTTTAATTGTCAGATAGCAGAGATTCAGAAATGAATGTTACTGAAGGTTTGACACCAGCATGTTTAGTGACCTGGATCATCATTTATTCCCTCCAGAATGTTAATGAAAACCTTCTTATTAAATCACTTAAGCATGTATTTAAATAATTCAGTTTACTTTATTTTTCATTTATAAAAAAGGTGTACAACTAATATGTGAAACTAGTCTGGCAAAAGAACAAAGATATACTGAGGAAAACTAAATGAATATCCAAAGTCAGTCTCCTAACTGATACATTCCCTGTTTGCAGACAAAACCACAGACTATGGTTAACAATTTGTTCTGTGTTAACTTGGTACTTTGCACATTTAATAAACATAATTATGCACATATATCTCTTTAAATAACATTTTTATTTAAAGAAGATTATATCATTCTATAATTATTCTAATATGACTTGTATTTTTTCACTTAACAATATGCCTTTGAGATATTTTCATATCTTGGCACAAAGTATATATTCAATAATTATTATGTAGAATTTTGTTATTTGTTGTCATGCAATTTTAAAAATGGGGTGCACTTATCCTGTCATATAAGCATTTGTTTCTCTTCGATAGATTTTTCACAGTATAATTGTGTGGGTAAAAACTACATATGCAATAATGATGAGATTTTAAAAATAATTATTAATGTGTTTTTCCCATTGGCATTTCTGACTAGAGAATATCTACCTCAGTTAGTCTGAGTATTATTTACTTGGGATTGAGAATATGTTTTGTGAATGGAAAATTAGGAATTATCCTAGAAAATTGGGAGAAAAAATCTAACCTTCAAAAGTAGGATTATGCAGTAATATAATAACATTGAAAGCCAAGGTATTTTATTAAGAGAAGATTTTCCTAATTCTTTTAATGCTCATTTATCATTACCATGGCCACGGGAGTAGGACCATACTTGTAAAGTAGACAAGATGATCCTTTTATCTTTGGCAGCAATGCTTTGAAGTGTGGTGTTGTACAGTAAAAGGATGCCATACAGGGAGATAAAAGAAAAACCAAAAACTCTGGTTCTAGAAGGTGCAGAGCCACTAAAGCTGATCAGATTACTGAGATTAAGACTGAGTGTAGCATTGCAGAGAATTTACTGGTACACAGTACCAATAAATCAAAGAAAATTTGACAGCAAACATTCAGGTAAAAGGAGGTCCTAAAAGTTGTTATCTTAGTATTTCTTAGCCACTCTTAGGTTCCTTGAGGAATGTAATTGAACCAGAAAGCAGAAAGTGGATCTGAGAGCTTGTCAAAGGAGAGCATGAGGACAAGGTTTTAGTTGCTTTGCCCTGAGCAATATTATACCCTGTCTGGGACTAAATAAGTCAGAGCCAGATGTTTCAGATGACTACAATGCTGCAAGGGGCTAGGATGCCACCGAGTCAGGCAGGGACTCTTACCCAGGCATTGAACAAGACAAGATCACAAGTTACAATACATCCTTTGCAAATGTCAGTCTTGAATGCAAGAGTGCAAGCAGAGGGCGTACAAGATATATTGCCCCATAGAATACAGGCATGGTTAGACAGTGAAAGACTGCTTAGTTTTGTTATTTTTCCCCCTAGATATTATTTCTCCATTTTTAATTTTCAGCTTTTTTCTCAAAAATAGAAAAATAAGAAGAAATAGAGGCTGAGAAATCTTTAATCTAAAAATGACTTACAGGATAAAAATGTTTCTTTTAAATTATTTAAAATGATATATTATAATAAAATAATATATTATCATTAATTGTGATGTCATTAATTTATTATAATGATTATAATAAAATAGTATAATAATTATGATTAAAAATTTAATAAGGTTTGAAGATAGTTTTTGCTGAATGGATATTTAGTTAACTTTTCCAGCTAGCCAGCAAGGTGAAGGCTTAAGAAAAAGATCAAATTATTGGAAAAAACACCAATAAGATTTTACATTTTCTTTGAACATCCAAATTATGAGTGAATCTAGCCAAGAAGCTTTACTTCTTTTTCATGTTTACTGAGAAACGTTTTATTGTTTTTCTTCTTGTCGTTTTTTTCCCTTGTTTTTTTCTTATTCAGGAATGGATTTCGATTTTGCAAATGCTTCTGTTTTAGCATTGTTGGAGATAAAATATATTTTGTTTGTTGTTACTAATCACTTTATATTTGGTCAGAATTTCCTAAAATGTCCTTCACTAACTACAATTCAGGAATACATAAACTCAGTGCTCCATGAATAAATGGATAAATAAGAAAATTTCATTTGGGGGATAATTGATTTTCCTCGAAGGATCAGATTTCCCATGTCTTTGGTTTGTCCAAGACCTATTGTATTGAACAGAAATGTGTGACTATTCCAGCAATGAGCATTGCTGACTCCCATCTTCTCAATCCTATCCCTGAGAATTTTTAAAGTAGTCTTTGTTTAAAGGAGATGCAGTGGCTGAACAAAAAATCACTGTAATCCTTCCTATTCTATATACGTTAGTGATATTACATTATAGGTTATATATATGTTGTGTGTGTATATGTAATACCATTTGCATAATCTATATTGTTCTATAGACATATTCTCCCATATTTTAAAGAACAGATAACTCTGTGGTATTAAACTAACTAGAATGTTTTTAATTTTAACGAAGTCTATAATAAACACTGATATCAAAATTAAGCAAGAAAAACAACGGGAAAAATTAGTTAGCCAGTTTCACTTGGGTATCTGGGTTTAATGACATACTTTCCATCATTATCTTCTTTGATATATCCAACACTTTTCTTTTAAAAATATTTTAAATAACAATAATGTTTATTGCATCTACCTGGCTGTATACATTTTACATGCATTATCTAATTTTTTCCACACACCCCTCTAAGGCAAGGATCAGTATTAGCTCATTCTACAGGTGAGAAGACATAAAAACCTTAAGGTTTAGTTCTCAGAAATAAATACTGCATATTTAAATTAAGCAAATGCTATAAACAAAAACAATACAAATGTTTTCTTCCACAACTCTTGAATCAGAAATGATATTGGAGGTGTAGAATTAGAAAATCTCCAATTCAGTGATGCTAAATATAAAAAAATGGTATATATTTTATAAACAGAGGGTGTACAATACCTCAGTCCATTTCTTTATTAAACATAAAAGAATAAAATGTGTTGATAAAGATCTGGTATAACATGTTAGAAAAATAATGATAATGATGCTCAAATGACTTAATGTAATTATGAAGGGAAAAACTATTGAATACTTAGAAAATAAATGGGAATATCAGGAATAGAGGAATAGAGGTAATACAAAAGCACGGAGGCCCCCATTACTTGACTTGGTCCACTCTGAGTTTTTAACTCTCAAATTTGTCCACACTGAACCTCCAGCAATTTGTCAATTACGGTTTAGATTTCCCCTTTCCAGCACTGGTTCCCACAGGTGTATTTGCTTGTCAGTGTCTGCTCTAGTAAGCTGTGATTCTTATATTCACCTGTTTGTCTCTCCAATTTGGTGCAGCTGATTTCCCTGTGACATCAACTATCTGAAGGAGCGAAGAAGAGTTGTTGATTTTTTTTCAGTTTGTTTAGCTTTTTACTTACTGTTAGAATAAAACAGAGACTTCCAAGCTCCTCACATGCTAGACCATTAACTGGGAGTCCCTCACATAAATCTTCAAATCTGAAATTTGTTTAAAATATTTTAAAAATACATAAAGCTATAATAATGGAAAATATTAAGAATTACACCAGAATACTACTCTTTCCTTACCATTCCCACTCTCCCCACCTGTTGCAAATTAAATTCAATCTCAGACAAATGAACTGTTATATTCTTTCAAACTTTCAAAAGAGACCTACTGTCTATGCTAATTACCCTCCTCCAAAGCATAGAGAAAGAGCCGTGCCTTCTAATCAAGACAGTAGAAGATAACACATATAAAAACTGGGTTGGGGGAGGATGGTCATAATTTTTAAGTGGAATTGAAAAACAATTTTGGGCTACAGGATGGATTATATTTTTTGTTTAACTTTTTGTTTTGCGTGAGTCAGAAAATGAGATAGGCAGCAGCAGCAAATGGATATCACAGTATATTTTCTCCATGTCTTTTCCCTTTAGAATTGACTTGTGTCCCAGGAGTAGATCTGGGGATGTGGTTGTGCTTCCCTCAGCTTTTGGCTATTGAAGTGAAAATTTACTGGCCATCAGGCTAGCTAGTATGATCGGGAGCAGGGACAGCAGAGCTGCAGGACCCACTTGCCTTTTCTTTGGTTTGTTTTGCCTCCATTATCTTTGTTTTGATGCTCTAAGGTTGAATCCCAGGTAAATGATTAAGCTTTCCTCTTGCACTTTACCTTGAGTCTAAATCTCCTTTGTTTAGAAATAATTGTCAGCAGAGATTAAATTGGCGGGGTTTTTTTTGGCGGTACGTGGGCCTCTCACTGCTGTGGCCTCTCCCGTTGCGGAGCACAGGCTCCGGACGCACAGGCCCAGCGGCCATGGATCACGGGCCTAGCCGCTCCGCGGCATGTGGGATCTTCCCGGACCGGGGCACGAACCCGTGTCCCCTGCAACGGCAGGCGGACTCTCAACCACTGCGCCACCAGGGAAGGCCTTCTTTTTTTTTTTTTTTTTTTTTTTGCGTAAATTGGCTTTTATAAAAACTTTCTTCCTCCTCCCATTCTGGGCCATTTTGTATGGAAGAACTGGGGTCCAAGCAGGAGATTTCCTACCTCTCTCAAATCCTACCAAGAGTCCAATCCAAGAAGAATTCACTGTAAATTTTCCTATAGTGCTTTGTGGTTAAAAGAATTGACTTCGAGTCAGTCTGCCTGCCTTCCAGTCTTAGCTCTACCACTTTCTAATGCTAGGACCTAAAGCTTGATAGTTGATGTTGGTCATCCTTTCAGGTCTACTGTCATTTCCTCAGGGAAGCATTCTATTATATCTTATCATAGAAGTATTTTATTTACTGTATTTTAACTTAATAGAAGTTATAGAAAAGATAGTAGGCACTCAATAAATTGATGTGTTGAGTGAATGAATGTACATTCATTTTAAAAACTTGTTCTCACATAGAATCTTAGTCTATTATCATCAATATTATTGTGTGAATTTATTTGAGAGATGATTTGTTAACTTAGATGTGAAGATAACTCAATATAAACTGATGTGGATCTATGCGATTTTATTGAAATATTTTCTAGATGATAAAAATGAAATATTAATGGTTATTTTGAGACATGTTAACTGTATTTTAAATAAGAAAAACCGAGTATGTAGAGAGGATAGTATAAACTAAGGAAGCCAATATAATTATTGACAAAGAGCTAATGACAAAAGTATTTTAGAGCAGCATAATAGCTATTATTTTTCTTTGATTGAGGTAACATAAGACATTAAAGAAACTTTCAAATTAGGTAAAACACGGAGATAGAAAATTACTTTACCCATTGAATGATTTATGAGGAATGTAATCATCACTATAATTACTGATTTTACTGAAAAAGAATCTTTTTGGAATATTGACCTATTTTTTGTTAAAAAATAAATTATATATTTCCTTCTAGATATTTTGCGTATGTGTCTTTACACCATAGATTATGACTATGGTTGTTAAATTTTTCTATCAAAGCACCACTAAAACTTAGTTCATAGTTGAAGTTTATTTGAGAAGCTGTTTTATCTTGAAATATTTAGACAGATTGGGTTCTCTACTGCATAATATAACAGCATCTCTTTTATTACATTCTATAATGTATATTTATATTTTTAAGGATAGTCCATGGAATAAAATTGACACTTTAGGATAAAATACTACACATTTATCCTCTGGCTTCTTATATCTATGGACAAATGTCTGTATGTCTGAGATAAGATATCCCAAGATATTACAAATTTTTACAGAAGAGAAATTTGCTTAGAAAATTTGATCTTTACACTTTTATTGCAGTAATGTTCAGAAAAAATTGACCAAAATTTAATACCTCTATAGATGTCAAGTTTAAGAGTGCTTTTCCTGTTTTAATTTTATCACTTAATCTTTACCAAAAGAATACTTTTTGTTATCTTTGTGTTAAAATTTTTGTTAGAGGTCATTTAAGGTGGGAAACAGTATTCATTAAAAAATAGCTCTCTAGCTACAGTAACTTTAATCTATTTGTGTATTTGTGTGTTACCTGTCAACTCAAAAATGGTCAAATCATTGATGCAGGCCTTTATTCTGACAAATGTTGAAAATAAAGCAGAGAGCACAAATATCATTTATAACAGGAGAAAAGAAAAGAGTATCATTGGCAATATTTCCCTTTTAGGACCTTCATTTAATACATCAGACAATCCTTGGTTTTCACAATCATGAGGTTTGTAACAAATCTATTATATCATCACAATACAGAATGAAGCATATAAAAAGATCTTTAAAAAGTTTATGGGTTTAGAATGAGTCTAATCTGAAATGTGTGTCAATTTCTTAGTAGTGTGCCTCTCCTACATTTTCCTCATATTCTTTGTTGTCTCCAGAAAGTGACCTGCTAGAAGAGACCAGCTGGAGGAGCCGCAGGCATCACAGTTTGGTCTGCCTGACTTGTTTGGTATTCGTGGCTTTTGCAGGCTATTGCTCTATAACCTATCAAGACCCTGCAGGAGTCAATATCAGACCCAAGTCCACCTGAAAGCTTCTTTTTACTCTCTGATTTGAAAAAATTGACACAGCAAGCTCCTACTTTTTATCTACTTCAACCTCAAATTCATACCTATAGGATCTGGGAAATTGATTGAGTTTCATTGGTCCAACTGTTTTTTCTAGGTCGTTTGTCTTGCCCAAACTGTCTGATAAGATGAGGAGTACTGGGGCCTTGGTTTAGGTGGAAGGGGATTAATACAAGAGAGGAAAGCAAAATTCCTGATTCGTGCCATATCCATTTTATATAACAATCCCAGCATTTGACTAGGTCCTATGAAATTAGCATACTCATTAAACTTCTTCCCATCGGGTTATTTGCAATCTGAGGCAGAATTAAAGATTATTCATGGGTATATGGTCCAGCTAATGTACACTTCTGTATAGTTAACAAAAGCTGGATAATTTTATTAATTCCCCAAATAAACCTTACTTAATACTTGCTAATGAACTATAGCTTAATTTGTTTTGAATTAAAATCACTCACCCTCAATACATACAATATAAGTTCCAGTATTAATGTAACATCAGTGACTGAAAATGAAGATTGCCTATTGTGAAAAAAATTTTAAATATAATTTTGAATCATCTTGTTTATTATTTTAAATTAGGTTTTAATATTGCTTCTGTTATTTCCTAATCATTTTCACTATTTTAAAAAAGGCATAGAAAAGTGTTAAAAGATATTTAATAAATGTAGATAATATTGAAAAGATTAGTAAAATAGCTATTTGATCTTTGGATTATTGAAGAATACAAGGTAGTTTTTTCTAAGACATGGATCTTAGTAGGGAAATGATTAACAAGTAGGAAGAAATATGTTTGTTGTTTATAAACATTTGGGCTATTTTATCATTTAAATAATCCCCATGTAACCTTTAGTGTTTATTTTTTAATAAAGTGATTAAGTTTGTCTATCTAGACATAATCATTTTGTCACATGGATAATTAAAATCTCTGTATTAAATAGGAAAATAATATTTGCTTACATTCATAGAAATTACTAAAAATGTGATTTAGGGGTAAAGAAAATTACAAAATATGCAAAATTTATGTGGGATTAAAAAGTCTTTTGTTAAAGGTCAACTTTTAAAAATATTGTGAGGGGGACCTAATATTGGGTTGGCCCAAAAATTCATTCGGGTTTTTCCATAAGATCATATGGAAAACCCAAACGAACTTTCTGGCCAACCTATATAATCCTGTTGTCAACAGAAAATTTGCTTTTTAAAAGAATTGTAGAAAATTATACTTGACTACAAGTAACAGTAAAACTGACTAAATAGTGCTTTAAAGAAACTTGGGTTTAGAGGTTAGACTAGAAGTTGCCTTTGGCGAAGGGTATCAATCAGGATGGAAGCTTCTGGAGATTTACACGTATCTTGATATGGGTGGTGGTTACATGGGTGTATACATAGGTTAAAAAGCCACCACGCTGTACACTTAAGATTTGTGTACCTTGATGTATGCAACTTATGCCTCAGTAACTAAAAGGGAAGAAAATAAAAGAAAAAAAGGAACAGAAATTTATTCTCAAGGAATGAGAAGTCTTATGCTGGGCATCACTGTCTATGCTGTCACAGGATGCCACAGTCTCTGGGACTCTCTTGAACTTCTTTTTAATTGTATTATGGTTGCTGCAACTTCAGCCAGCATGTCTGTGTTCCAGGCAGAAATAAGGAAAAAGGAACAAACTGGGTGTGCATGAGAAGGGGTCAAGGAGGACCATAGGAAAGAAGAACTTTTCCAGAATCCCCTAGCAAACTTCTGTTGAGGTTCATTAGCCTGTCTACTCACAAGGTTAAACCTAGCTTCAAGGGAAGATGGGAAACATATTTTTCATTCCATTCATTTCTTCCTGGGAGAGAAATGGCCTCTGTTAATAAAAAAGGACAGAATGTATATAGTACACTTAGCAGTGCCACATTTGTATGACTTTATTAAAAGTATTCTAAAAAAATATTCTCTGAGCTGATTATAGACTGAATGCATAAAATAAGTGAATAACTGTCATTCCTTAATGAATTTAGATTAATTATATATTTGAATATCTTGAAATATTATTTCCTCAAAAATATGTTATGATTCAATCTTTAATCCTTTCAATTGGTTGGTCTTTTGCTAGTTTGAACAAGTGACTCCGTGTTAGTAACACTTGTTTGTTTTATAGAATGTTGAGGAATAGCCAAGTAATAAACAATACAAACGCTAAAGGTAATGACAGGTATGTGCATTTGAAGCCACAATGAAGTTTAGTGAAAAAAAGAAAAATTTTGCACAGGGATCCTATAAACCCACATGGTTGAGATTCTAGTTTAAACCTGGTTGAAAAATTTTCTTAATTAAAAAAATGCTTGGATTTTATTTAAGTTAATGCACAGATTTATGAACAGAATTCAGGGTTGAAATGGTGATGAAAGTGTCTCAAACCAGATGACATAAAAGAATAGGTTTCAGATTTATGCTTCCATATCATCTGCCAGCCTGGCAGCATAATTCCCAATCCTCTTGGCAGAAAATCTTTCATTTGAAGCGAGCTTCTGTTATGTGATCTTTTTCCCCCTGGCAGATGATGTGTTAAAAATGTACTATCTGGGAGATGGACCAGAGGCAGGTGCACAGGTTTTGATGTGGAAGCCTTGGCAGGTGTGACCCAGAATGGAATATATTCTCCTCAGAGGGACCCTTTGAGATCAGATGTTCATCAGAAAGACAATGCTCAAATTACTCTAACATGCATATAATTATTTCTTAACGCGGTATTGTGACCTTGCTAAAATTTTCACACCAGCAAATACATTTAAGCCATGTTAATAACATCTGAACTATGATGTTTCTGGATCTGGAAAAACATGAAATTGCATTTCTAATCTTTTGCTGCACTTATATTATGCAATTAGTGAGAGAGTAAATGAGGTGCCTCAATTAAAAGGGAAATGATGATAACTAAAGTTACTTGTAATTTTCTGCCTGATATAATGCCACTGTCTAGGCACCTTGCAGCATGGTTTCAGTTCTTCCTTCCTTCTTCTTCTTCACAGACAGTGTAATTTCCCTTTAACAAACACATGTCCTCTGGGTAGAACTTCTTTTGACCTCTGACCTAGCTTACCCCTAGTTCCATACTTCATTTTTCTTCAGGTGACAAAGTTTTTCAACTTCTGGGTTTTAACTGAACTTCCACCATGTGTGTTGCTAGCATGTCACATGATGGGTATTCAGTATACATTTTAAAATTAATAAAGAAATATACAAATAAAGAAAGATATTCACCATACTGCAAAGTAAATCTAGCTTCTCTATTTGTTTTCCTTTTTACATTCTCTGGAACATATCAGGCTTTGTTTAGTATTCAAACTAGCTATAAAACTCTATTAGCAAAAATTATTATGATGTTACATACATTCTCATTTTTTAAAAAGTATAGTGACATACAATATTGTTTTAGTTGTACAACATTGGGATTTGGCATTTATATACATTATGAATTGATCGCCATGATAAGTCTACTAATCATTTGTCACCATATAAAGTTATTGCAGTATTACTGACTATATTTGTTATGCTATACATTATACCCCTGAGCCATTTATTTTATAACTGGAAGTTTGTACCTCTTAAGCCCCTTCGCCTGTTTTGCCCAACTTCCTACCCTCCTCCCCACTGGTGACCACCAGTTTGTTTTCTGTATCTGTGAGTCTGTTTCTGTTTTGTTTTGCTTTGCTTTTTAGATTCCATATATAAGTGAAATCATACAGTATTTGTTTTTCTCTCTCGGACTAATTTCATTAGCATAATACCATCTAGGTTCATCTATCTTGTAGCAAATGGCAAGATTTCATTCTTTTTTATGGCTGAATAATATTCCATTGTGTTAAAAATGATGTGTTAAAAATGTACTATCTAGTAGATGGACCAGAGGCAGGTGCACAGGTAATCAGACAAAAAAGAGAAACCAGGTTTCTTTATCTACTCATTTGTCAATGAACACTTAAGTTGCTTCCATATCTTGGCTATTGTAAATAATGCTGCTATGAACATGGAATGCATATGTCTTTTCAAATTAGTGTTTTTATTTTCTTCAGATAAATACTTGGAAGTGGAATTGCTGTACCATATGGTAGTTCTGTTTTTAAGTGTTGGAGCAATCTCCATACTGTTTTCCATAGTGATTGTACCAATTACATTCCCACCAACAGTGCACAAGGGTTCCTTTTTCTCTACATTCTTGAGAACACTTGTCTTTTTTTTGTCGTTGTTGTTCTCTTTTTGATAATAGCCATTCTGACAGCTGTGAGGTGGTATCTCATTGAGGTTTTGATTTACATTTCCCTGATGATTAGTGATGTTGATGTTGTACTTTGCCCACCTTTTATTTGGATTCTTTGCTTTTTTGATAGTGAGTTGTGTGAGTTCTTTATTATTTTGGATATTAACCCCTTATCAGATATATCATTTGCAAATATCTTTTCCCATTTATTAAGTTTTCAGTTTGTTGATGGGTTCCTTCTCTGTGAAAAAGATTTTCAGTTTGATGTAGTCCCATTTGTTTAGTTTTGCTTTTGTTTCCCTTGCTTGAGGTGACAGACTCCCAAAATATTACTAACACTGATGTCAAAGAGTGAACTGCCTATGTTTTCTTCTAGGAGTTTTATGGGTCAGGCCTTAGATTTAAGTCTTTAATTCACTTTGAGTTTGTTTTTGTATATGGTGTAAAAAGTGTTTCAGTTTTATTCTTTTGCATATAGCTGTTCAGTTTTCTAAACACCATTTATTGAAGAGACTGTCTTTTCCCCACTGTATATTCTTGCCTCCTTTGTGGTAAATTAATAGACCATATAAATGCGGGTTTATATCTGTGCTCTCTCTGTTTTTGTGCCAGTACCATACTATACCTTTTTAGAGTATTTTGATATCAGGAAGCATGATGCCACCAGGTTCTTCTTAGTTAACATTGTTTTCACTCTATGCTGTCTTCTGTGGTCCCATACAAATTTTAGGATTATTTGTTCCAGTTCTGTAGAAAATGCCATTGGAATTTTGGCAGGGATTGCACTGAATCTATAGATTGCTTTGAATAGTCTGGATATTTTAACAATATGAATTCTTCTAATCCACTAGCATGCTGTTTCTTTCCATTTATTTGTGTCATCTTCAACGTCTTAATTAATGTCTTTCAGGGTGCATGTCTTTCACCTCCTTGGTTAAATTTATTCCTAGGTATTTTATTCGTTTTGATGCACTTGTAAATGGAATTTTTTTCTTTATTTCTCTTTCTGATAGTTTATTAGTTTATAGAGCACAACAGATTTCTGTACATTGATTTTTTTACCTTGCAAAAAATATATTCATTTATTAGTTTTAACAGGATTTTTGGTGGAGTCTTTAGGGTATTCTATATATAAAACATCATGTCATCTGCAAATGTTGACCGTTTTACTTCTTCATACCCAATTTGGATGCCTTTCTCTCCTTCTCTCTCTCTGTCTCTCTATCTCTCTCTCTTTTTGGTCTGATTGCCGTGGCTAGGACTTCCAATACTATGTTGAATAAAAGTAATGAGAGTGGGCATCCTCATCTTGTTCCTGATCTTAGAGGAAAATCTTTCAGCTTTTTATCGTTGGGTATATGCTCACTGTGTGTTTGTCCTATGTGACTTTTATTATGTTGAGGTACATCCCCTCTATACCCACTTTGTGGAGAGTATTTATTTTTAATAAATTTATTCATTTACTTATTTTTGGCTGCATTGGGTCTTCGTTGCTGCGCACGGGCTTTCTCTGGTTGTGGCGAGCGGGAGCTACTCTTTGTTGTGGTGCACGGGCTTCTCATTGTGGTGGCTTCTCTTTGTTGCAGAGCATGGGCTCTAGGCACGTGGCCTTCAGTAGTTGTGGCTCAGGCTCTAGAGCGCAGGCTCAGTAGTTGTGGCTCATGGGCTTAGTTGCTCCACGGCATGTGGGATCTTCCCGGACCAGGGCTCGAGCCTGTGTCCCCTGCATTGACAGGCAGATTCTTAACCACTGTGCCACCAGGGAAGTCCCAGGGGACAGTTTTTATCATAAGTGGATGTTGAATTTTGTCAAAAGCTTTTTCTGCATCTATTGAGATGATCATATGATTTTTATCCTTTGTTTGTTAGTGTGTTGTATCACATTGATTGATTTATGAATATTCAACCATCTTTGCATCACTGGAATAAATCCCACTTGATCGTGGTGTATGATCCCTTTAATGTATTGTTGAAGTTGGTTTGCTAATATTTGTTGAATATTTTTGCATCTATGTTTATTAGGGTTGTTGGTTCATAACATTTTTTGTACTATCTTTATCTGGTGTTGGTATCAGGATAATGTTGGCCTCGTAGAATGAGTTTGGAAGTGTTCCCTCCTCTTCAATATTTCAGAATAGTTTGAGAGGGTTAGGTATTAATTCTTATTTAAATGTATCGTAGAATTTACCTGTGAGGCCATATGGTCATGGATTTTTGTTTGTTGGGAGGTTTTTGATTACTGATTCAATTTCATTACTAAGATTGGTCTGTTCAAATTTTCTATTTCTCCCTGATTCAGTCTTGGAGGTTTATTTGTTTCTAGTTATTTATTCATTTCTTCCAGGTTGTCCAGTTTATTGGCATATCATTGTAGTAATCTCATATGTTCTTTTGTATTTCTGTGCTGTTGGTTGTAATTTCTCCTGTTTCATTTCTGATTTTATCTTTTGGGTCTTCTCACTTCTTTTTTTCTTGATGAGTCTGGCTAAAGGTCTATCAATCATATTTTATCTTTCCAAAGAACTAGCTCTTAGTTTCATTGATCTATAGCTTTCTAAAGTCTCTATTTATTTATTTCTGCTCTAATCTTTATTATTTCTTTTCTTCTGCTAACTGGGTTTTGTTTGTTCTTTTTCTAGTTACTTTAGGTTTAAGTTTAAGTTCATTAGTTTTTTTTTGTCTGTTTGTTTGGTTTTGTTTTATTTTTTTGCAAGTGTTATTGTTTCCTGAGATAGGCTTGTATCACCATAAACTTCCCTCTTTAGAACTGCTTTTACTATGTCCCATAGATTTTGCATAGTTGTGTTTCCATTTTTATTTGTCTCTTAGTATTTTTTGATTCCATCTTTGATTTCTTTGTTGATCCATTGGTTGTTTAGTAGTATGTTGTTTAGCCTCTATGTATTTATGTTCTTCTTGTAATTGACTTCCAGTATTGTACCATTGTGGTTGGGAAAGATGCTTGGTATGACTTCAGTCTTCTATTATTTATTGAGACTTGTTTTCGTGTTCTAACATGTGATCTATCCTGGAGGATGTTGCACGTGCACTTGAGAAGGATGTGTATTCTGCTGTTTTGGAGTAGAATCTTGTCTAATGTGTTGTTTAAGGCCAGTCTTTCCTTATTGATTTTCTGTCTGGATATTCTGTCCATTAATTTAAGTGGAGTGTTAAAGTCTCCTACTATATTTGTATTACTGTCAATACTTCCCTTTATGTCTGTTAATATTTATGTATTTAGGTGTTCTTATGTTAGGTGCATAGATATTTAGAAGTGTCGTATCCTCTTGTTGGATTGATTCCTTTACTGTTATGTAATTCCCTTCTTTTAGCTTTTCTTGTCTGGGAACTTCTTTATCTCCCCTTCAATTCTGAGTTATAACCTTGCTAGGTAGGGTGTTCTTGGTGCTGGTGCCTGGCACAGACTCCACTTTGGAGGAGCCACCTGGGATGGGAAGATTGGGTGGGTCTGTTTCTTAGGGGAATAACAGGCGTTAACAAGGTTGACAGAGAATGACAGAAAAGGCACCCACCAGCACCAGGACAGTGAGGTTGAAGGAGAGTTTAAAAAAAAAAAGGTGCCTGCTTGCACTTTCATCCCCAGAGAAAATTCCACCAGATCTCTGCCCCTCCAGCAGACATCCTGAAATTAGTCAATGATTCTGCTTCTTGTATGACCCATGTATGTTTCAAGCTACTGCCTGTACATTGGGACTTGGAGGGAGGCAGTTTATATGTTAGCCCTTCAAGAGTGGAGTCTCAGTTTCCCACAGCCCTTCAGTTCTCCTGGATGTAAGCCCCAGTGGTTTTCAAAGCCAGATTTTGTGGGGGCTTCTCTGTCCAGTGTAGGTCCACAGGGCTGGGGAGCTTGATGTGGTGCTCCCTCCCTCCCTCTTCAGCTCCTCAGGGATACCTCTGCATTCGTGATATCCCTCCTGTTTGTCTGTCACTGCACTAGGGATATGGGTTCTGACTAGACCTTGTCTCTGCTCCTGTTGCCCAGCTGAATGTGGCCTTTTCTTTATATCTTTAGTTATAGAAAATCTGTTCTGCTAGTCTCCATGTCATTGTCAGAAATAGTTATTCTACACGTAGTTGTAGTTTTGGTGTGTCTGTGGGAAGAGGTGAGCTCAGGATCTTCCTACTCTACCATCTTGATCTGGAGCTCCTCTTTAATTTTCACATACATTTTCACTTATGTTTGCAAAAATAATTATAGTAAACCTCAATTTATTTGGTATGCTATCCTTAAAATTAGTTAAATCATTGGTAACAAGTTTTGGTATCTCTTAATAATAGGCTGTGTAAAGAAGTTGTTGACAAAAGTCCTTGCTAGAATGAAAAGCACTAGCTTTGTCCTTGTGATCTGCACAGAAAAGCTTTAAAGATCAGCGAATATTTGCCTACAGTCAATAAAAGGACATTAATGTATACTTTTTGGGCCTTTTCATCACATAATTGTTCCTATTTGTTTACTAAAAAGGGAAACTGTTTTCCTGTCACATTGAATAGATTTTTTCTAATAGTTATCTTTCAAAGATTAATAACTAGTAACTTAGAAACTATTCATATATTTGTAAGAAATGATATTTGTTAGGATGTTTGTTTTGGAGAATTGTATGTATTTACTTAAACTTGTATAGCACAGTTGTCATGAGAAGTTGAATTTGCTCATTTATTCCACTGAGATAATCATAATTTATTTAGTCAGTATATAAAAACTATGTACCTTCTTCTGGATTAAGAATGTTCTCATAGACAGCTATTTTGCATAAAGTTTATGTAAGTCAAAACTTAACACCTTACTTTTAAAGATTAATTTTAAAACAGCAAAATTCTCACTGTTCCACAATATGGAATTTTATGGGTTTTTTGTTGTTATTAATAAAATATTAGATTCATGTGTCTAAAATGGCAAATGCATTATTATGCTGGGGGACTTAAATTTTCAACAATAAAACTTAAGATTTACATATTCAAGACTAGCCAGCACTCAGTCTTGGCCTTAATAGTTCTTCCTCTGCAGCTTGTCTCCGCTTTTCCCATTTATAATCAGTTTTTAAATGTTCTGGAGTTCTTTTCTTCCTATCATTCCAGGCTTCCTCCTTTATCTCTTGCCAGTTTTTCTCTGTTCTGAAGCCCAGAGTAGTGATAGAGGAGAAAGATCATTATCATTCTTTTGCCTTCCCATGTTTACTTCTGTTTGATTTTTACCTTGTTCCTCATGTTTATATCTCTTGTCCATGGGCCTGGGTAGAAGAGCTTATTAATTATAGGAGTACATGGAAAATATGGCTTTTTTCATTGGCTTATTCTGATTAGTCAACAAAATTAGAAAATTTGCAACTCTTCCTAGCCAAACATTTCTTAAAGACCAGCAAGTGACCAATAGGCGTTTTTATCATTGCTATATTTGAAATTTATGATATTACTAATTTATCAATAGATGCTCTATTGTTATTAAGAAAGCAGGTAGTCATTGGATCAAAGAATATTAAAACAGGAAGAGAATTGTGATATTCAGCTTCCAAAATGGCTCAAATAACCTCATCTCCCATTATTCATGCTCTGTGTCATCTCCTATTGAGTGTTTACTGGACCTAATAATTTGCTTCTAATAAATAGACTATGATAAAAATTATGGGATGTCACTTGCAGGATTGGGTTACAAAGACTCTGGTTCTTTCTTGTTCCCCATATCTTGCTTTCTTGCTTGTTCACTCTAATGAAAGGCAGTTACTATGTTGTGCATGGTCCTACAGAGGTAAAGTGGCAAGAACTGAGGTGGTCCTACAGCCAATGGCAGAGAGGAACTAAACCGCTCAGCAAGAGATAACTCATACAGGGCGTAAGAGTCCAACTTCATTGTTTATAAATAAGGATATCAACTACTAGTTGTTTGGTTTTTTGCTTATCTTGTTTAAATGCCTTAACCAAGATGTGCAATTAATTGAGGTAGTGTAAATTTCAAGTTTATTGTCAGTGTTCTGGTGTCTTAGAATATTTTAAAAATAGGTATTTAAACAACTTTCCAATCTCTTATTTTAGACTATTAAACAACAACGGTGATAACAAAAATAGCCTCAAAACCCTTTTGAGAATATTTTTTTAATCTATAAGTTTCATTTCATGGACTCTCTTTTGCTTTTTGCTTTTTTTGTACTCCAAAATATCTATCACACAGGAGGCTGTGTCCAGACACTGGGGTGTGCTAACTGACCAAGGACAGGGCACCTGCTTGGGGACCTGAAATCTGGAGCTGGATTTGAAAGAATATGGAAAAGGGCAAAGTAATTCACAGGGAAGCTGCTCAAAAGCTTTACATTCTATAGGTCAAAATATGACTTTACATATTTTAATCTCTGTGCCTTTAGCAGCCTTGTGAAGCTTTGAAATGTGTTTCTTGTAGGGGTAATACACAGAGCATAAGATGATAACAAACTAACATTTGAGATTCCTAGGCAGATCCTAGACTGGGTACTCACTCCTGTCCAAGGAAATCAAGAAGGCAGAGAAAGGCTGAGCAACTGCCTTGATAAGGGAGCCAGCAGAGTGCTGCTCTGTAATATCCAGAGTTGGGGAAGACAAGGAATATGTGATGATTAACCATGGAGTAGATGTGTACCCTGTAGGAGAGAGAACCAGTGTGAAATTATCTTGAGTCTTTTCTAGTAGAGCTACCTGATGGATAAAAAGACCTTGGCAGAAAGTACTTGGATTTGAGGTGCCTGGACTAAAGGTATTGCAAGAGTGACAAGTCTAGTAGGGACCTGTACAAAGTGTATGAAAACTTCCCACAAGAATAAAGAACTCTGTCTTTAAATAACTACCATCAGTCAGAAAAGGCAAAACCAGATTCAGAAATGTTTAGCTGGAGTGAGACCTTAACTTCCCCTGTTCCTTTCCCTGGTCTCCAAATACTAGCACTGAAGGGACTTAGCAAGCTGCGAGAAGCAAGGCAAGAAACAGAAAAAGCAAGTATATACCTCTTTCTTAAGCCTGAAGCA
Source organism: Lagenorhynchus albirostris (assembly GCF_949774975.1). Lineage (NCBI taxonomy): Eukaryota > Metazoa > Chordata > Mammalia > Artiodactyla > Delphinidae > Lagenorhynchus > Lagenorhynchus albirostris. Next base: position 70,388,817 of record NC_083095.1, on the reverse strand, counting down.
GGCCCAAACAAGGAAAGGGAAATATATAATGTTTTGTCAAGTTTTAAGTTTTAATTCTTGCATGGGGCTAGGCATTCTAATTTTTTAATTGAGACAGTTTCTGACTTAATGTGATGGTAGGACTGTCTGTTATCTAAGAGTGGATAGAAAAGTTATGAGCTTGCCAGAGTTGAGATCTAATGGCAGAGTAAGATAACCCCCACTGAATAAAATTTAATGAGATGGCAGAAGAAAATCAAATTGCATTTTAATGACAATCCATGTGTCGTGTTATTCCACATACAAGTGTCACATTCTTCTCCACTGTCTTTCTATACTACCCAAAAGAAAAATTTATCATAATACTTATTACGGATTTACTTGTCTGCCTCACTTAGAAGATGAATGATAAGATAAAAACTCATTCTAAAGAAAAGGCAGTAATGGGAAAATAGTCACGCTTCATAGAAAGTTTTCTATCAGGAATCAGGCTTGTTTGAAAACAGGAAGTAAACTCTGATCTACAGGCATTTTCAGTTGAAAAGAAAAAAACATTTCTGGTATTTGTCAGAATGCAACAAAAAAGGAATTTTGAAACTATTGGCAAAAATATCTTTGTGGTGTAAACATTTCCTAATACACAGTCTTAGCCCCAAGTGTTCCTCTAGCAATTGTTCTAATCTCTTGTTCAAGATGCTCAAATCAACAAGCATTCATCATTTGATCTTGTATTTAAGTTGTAGGGATAGATACACCAGACTGGTTTTCTTGGAAAGTTTTGTGATCCGTATCAAACTTACTTTGAGTTTTAATACTACTGACAACAAGAAGTAGGAAAATGGAAAAATCAATGATGCAAAGTCTTCAACATTATAAGCAAGTTATTACATGTCTAAATCATTCTGAATACTTGGAAATTGAACTATCTGTTAAAAACAAACAACAAAAAGTCTTCTTTAGTATTATTAACCTACCTTATTTTGAGATGAATTACTACATACATTTATTTACTGAGATATTTATGAAAATATTCTACTAAAGAAAATGTTGATCTCAAATGAAGAGTTATCTGCTACAAGTTTTGGATTCAGGAAGCTTAACTAGCATAGACATGTGTTTATTGAAGCTGTTTCTGTGTGTTCAACATTCAAAATAATGGAATATCATATTCCATGAAAATTAAGAGCCTTATTATTTAGAAGTGTTTATTGGGGATTATTCAAGAAATGCATAGATAAATCAATCTTTTTTAACTCTAAACTTAAGGTGTTCACGACTCCATGATATATTTGCTAAATGAAAAAAAAAAAGTAGAGATAGGAGAGATTTTAAAAACATTGAATATTGATAGTACATATAATAGCTATGGGCCATTACTATCATGTAGCACGACATATGTGTTCTAAAAATTAATGTGCTATGCAAAATAGTACAATAAAAACTATATGCCATACGGAAAAAATGGCGTTAGGGACACAACACTCAAAAACTTCATTAGTGGGCTTCCCTGGTGGCGCGGTGGTTGAGAGTCTGCCTGCCGATGCAGGGGACACAGGTTCGTGCCCCGGTCCAGGAGGATCCCACATGCCGCGGAGCGGCCTGGCCCGTGAGCCATGGCCGCCGAGCCTGCGTGTCCGGAGCCTGTGCTCCGCAACGGGAGAGGCCACAACAGTGAGAGGCCCGCGTACCGCAAAAAACAAACAAACAAACAACTTCATTAGTGACACATTACTAAGGTCTGAATATTTGTGTGCCCTTAAAATTTATGCACGTTGAAATCTTACCCCGAAGATGATGGTATTAGGAGGTGGGGCCTTTGGGAGGTGATTAGGCCATGAATGCACAGCCCTCATATATGGGAATAGTGCCCTTACAAAAGAGGCCTGAGATCATCCCTCTTCCCTTCCACCATGTGAGGACACAGTGAGAAGTGACGGTCTAAAACCAGGAAGAGGGTCTTCACCAGAAACCAACCATACCAGCATCCTGATCTTAGAATTCCAGCCTCCAGAATTGTGACAAATAAATTTCTGTTTTTTGTAAGCTACCCAATCTGTGGTATTTTGCTATAGTAGCCTAAATAGACTAAGACACACACAGACACACCCACATACACACAAAGATGGGCCATGATAAAAACATTAACAGTTTTACACATGCCAAATTGTTAGGAAATGCACAAGTACTACAGTGAATATGGCACTTTACCTTGAAAAAGGCCTGAAGTTTGCCTGTGAATGTGGTCACAGGAAGGGTTACAGCTTGTGAGTTATAGATAAGTGATGGAAGGAAGTTATTTGAAATCAGACAGGAAGTCATAACACAAGATATGGATAGGTGTACCTCATTACACACACACACACACACACACACACACACACACACACACTGTGTTTGGGATGGGAGGTGTTATTCCTGTGTGACTGGGTTCAGCTGGGTGCACTTTTATGCATTCACCTACTATTTGTTACGGTTGGAATTATGTATAAGTAAGCTCAAAAAGTATTTTATGATCAAATTGTTCCCAAGTGTTGGAATAAATTTGCATTTCCAAAACAAGCGTTATAGCATGATGGACTGTACTTTTAAGACATGTTATTTCCTCTTTCTTCTTTAATGGGAAAACATAGCTAATAATGTCCTAGATGTTTTCACTTAACACCCATTTAATCTTATCTCATTCAGTTTTCTGGGCAGCCTTGAGATGTACGTGTTATTGTCTTCACTTTTACAGATGATAAACTAAAAGAAATTTCCAAAGGTATTACAATCTGTTATTGGTGGGGCAGAAATAAAGTCCTGCCTGTCAGATTTAAAAGCCCATGTTCATTTGTCTAATTACTATACTATGTCTCCATTATTTGAACAAAGAGAAATGCAGGGCAAAAGTGGTAATTTAAAAAATTTTCCACTTGTATGGATCTATATTTTAATGCAATAGGTAACTATATTTTCATATACCATAAACGTTAGCATTTTTTATGTCTCTTTATGTTCATTCTTAGCTTTTTCTAAAGAGGCTGCTATTTACCCAAAGACATTAAATATTTTTTTGCTGAAAATGCTTTTCCTTATCAACTCAATTTATAAAACTCTTGAAATAAAACGAAATAATGATAGACAATCCACGGGATTGTGAAAAAGGAAGAGTGTTGCACCACATATACATTTTGCTCAATTTTCATACAATATAATGAATTGTATGTTATACTGGAAAAGTGCTACAAAGAAGACACTTTAAAAGTCATTATTAGTACAGCTCAAATGACTTGCAAACTTCTAAATTTGTTACTTCTCATAATCTAGTCTATGAAATATAACACCACTACCTTACAACTGGCATCATGCCTTATGTACCTATGTGCTTGATTTTACAAAATTTTAAAACACGACTTTTCATTTCATTTGATTTCATAAATGACTGCTAAGACCACTGTTGTGCCACAGAGTCATGTCACAACCTCAGAACATATTTCACTCCTCCATACATCAAAGTGCTCACTTAAACGTATGCTACTACTATAAGAGCTCTTTTCCTCCACCAAAGGACAGATGTTACAACGGGACAAAGTATAGGGAAGTTTACAGTATATAATATCAGGGGTACAACTAAGACTTCTTACCTCAAAATTAATTTTAAACACCTGACAATGAAAATATCCTAATTGATACATTCATCCAAATAAAAATATGTATATTTGTTTCCCTAAAAATAAAAATGCTATGCAAATGATTATTAAGTGCTATAAGCCATTACTATCTTTATAAGTATATACTTTGAGATATCTCTCTGTGTCTCTGTCTTTCACTGTGAGTTTATGTTTCTTCATTAATGTGAATGTGTGTAATATTGGGTTGGCCAAAATTTTTGTTCATTTTTCCCCATAAGATGGCCCTAGTAGCACTTAGTTTTCTTTAACTTCTTTGAAACAATTTTGTTAGACTGTATGTGACAGCTGTCATATCAGCATGAATTTTAAAAAAGACATCAAATTTTGTGAATTATTTTGTAGCCATTTTAATATTGAAGATGGAAGAAAAAAAGCAACATTTTTGGCATATGATGCTTTATTGTTTCAAGAAAGGTAAAAACACAACCAAAATGCAAAAAAGATTTGTGCAGTGCATGGAGAAGGTGATGTAACTGACTGAATGTGTCAGAAGTGGTTTGTGAAGTTTCATGCTGGAGATTTCTCGCTGGACGATGCTCCACGGTCGGGTAGACCAGTTGAAGTTGATAGGGATCAAATCAAGACATGAGTTGAGAACAATCAATGTTATACCATGCGAGAGATAGCCGACATACTCAAAATATCCAAATCAAGTGTTGAAAATCATTTGCACCAGCTTGGTTATGTTCATCACTTTGATGTTTGGGTTCCACATCAGTTAAGCCAAAAAAACCTTCTTGACCGTGTTTCCACATGTGATTCTCTACTGAAATGTAATGAAAACATTCCATTTTTAAAACAAACTGTGACAGGTGATGAAAAGGGGATACTGTACAATAACGTGGAATGGAAGAGACCGTGGGGCAAGTGAAATGAACCACCACCAACCACACCAAAGGCCGGTCTTCATCCAAGAAGGTGATGTTGTGTATATGGTGGGATTAGAAGGGAGTCCTCTATTATGAGTGCCTTCTGAAAAACCAAATGATGAATTCCAACAAGTACTGTTGCCAATTAGACCAACTGAAAACAGCACTCAACAAAAAGTGTCCAGAATTAGTCAACAGAATACACATAATCTTCCATCAGGATAACGCAAGACCGCATGTTTCTTTGATGACCAGGCAAAAACTGTTACAGCTTGGCTGGGAAGTTCTGATTCACCTGCCGTATTCACCAGACATTGCACCTTCGGATTTCCATTTAGTTTGGTGTTTACAAAATTCTCTTAATGGAAAGAATTTCAACTCCCTGAAAGACTGTAAAATGCACCTGGATCAGGTCTTTGCTCAAAAAGAAAAAAAGTTTTGTTAAGATGGAATTATGAAGTTGCCTGAAAACTGGCAGAAGGTAGTGGAACAAAAGGTTTTATACATTGTTCAATAAAGTTCTTGAAGAAAATGAAAAGTGTGTCTTTTATTTTTACTTAAAAACCGAAGGCAGTTTTTGGCCATCCCAATACATAACCATTGTACATATAAACACTGTTTTGAAACTGTTTTCATCAACGGTAAATCATGGTAATTTTTATGCCAGTATATTTTCATATGCAACACTGTTTCTACAGGCTGAATATTATTCAACTATATGGAAAGATCATAATTTTTAAGCAAGTTTGTTTTATAATTTTTAAATATTTTGAACAATAATATGAAGAACAAACAGAAATATAAATATTTAAACAAATGAATTCATACTGCCTTTAGGCTAAATACTTAAACTAGAATTTTTAGATTGCACTTATTTCTGAAAATGTTCACCATAATTTGTACAAATATATTTCTATAAATGTGAGAGTATTTGTTCTCTATTTCATCACCAATAATCGATTGTACAGTTTTAAAAACCGTATGCATTCCTTGGTTGGTTATTTTATATGATGCTATTTCTTTTGCCTGTTACCTATTTTAACCTTGACATTTCACCTAATTTTTTCATTTGTCTTTTTCCAAGTTGATGTTTTTCTAACTTTGTTTGAATCTGCCTATTGTAAACATTTCATGTAAATGTAATAATACAATTTGTGGTCTTGGTGATTGGCTTCTTTCACTTATGTTTGCAAGGTTGATCCATGTTGTAGCATGATCACTACTTCATTTCTTTATTTTGCCAAATAATGTTCCATTGTATAGATATACCACATTTTGGTTTTCTGTCATCAATTTTTAGCTGTGAGTAATTCAGCTATGAACATTTGTGTACAAGTTTTTGTATGGAAATATGTTTTCATTTTCCTTGGGAGTATACCTAAGAGTGGAATTGCTGGATTACATCTATGTTTCACTTTTGAAAACTGCCAAACTGTTTTCCAAAGTGTAAATGAATGTTAAATTTTTCCACCTTCTTCTGAAAATTGATAATTGCCTTTTGTTTTCTGGCAGTGTTTTTCTTTTTACCTATTGACCCCCTTCACCTATTTTTCAAACCTCCTACCCCTACCTCTGTCAACCACAAATCTCTTCCCTGTATCAATGGGTTTAACCTTTTTGAAAATTCCACATATAACAGAAATCATATGCTATTTATCTTTCTCTGTCTGACTTATTTCACTTAGCATAAAGCTTTCAAGGTACATTCATGTTGTCACAAATGGCAAGATTTCACTGACTTTTTTTTTTTTTTTTTTTTTTTTTGCGGTACGCGGGCCTCTCACTGTTGTGGCCTCTCCCTTTGCGGAGCACAGGCTCTGGACGCGCAAGCTCAGTGGCCATGGCTCACGGGCCCAGCCGCTCTGCGGCATGTGGGATCTTCCCGGATCGGGGCACGAACCCGTGTTCCCTGCATCGGCAGGCGGACTCTCAACCACTGCGCCACCAGGGAAGCCCTGTTGGGAGTTTTTATTATAAATCGATGTTGAATTTTTTCAAATGCTTTTTCTGCATCTATTGAGATGATCACACGAATTTTATCCTTTATTTTGTTAATGTGTGTATCACATTGACTGATTTGAGCCATCCTTGCATCCCTGGCATAAATCCTGCTTGATTGTTGTGTATGATCCTTTTAATGTATTATTGAATCTGTTTGCTAGCTAATATTTTATTGAGGATTTTTTTTTTTTTTTTTTTTTTTTTTTTTTTTGCGGTACGCGGTCCTCTCACCGCTGCAGCCTCTCCCGCCACGGAGCACAGGCTCCAGACGCAGAGGCCCATCGGCCATGGCCCACGGGCCCAGCCGCTCTGTGGCACGTGGGGTCCTCCCGGACCGGGGCACAAACTCACGTCCCCTGCATCGGCAGGCGGACCCCCAACCACTGCGCCACCAGGGAAGCCCTATTGAGGATTTTTGCCTCTATGTTCATCAGGAATATTGGCCTGTAATTTTATTTTCTTGTGGTATTCACTTCTGGTATCTGTATCAAGATAATGCTGTTCTTATAAAATGAGTTTGGAGGAGTTCCCTCTTATATTTTTTGGAAGTTTGAGAAGAACTGATATTCTTTTTTGAATGTTTGGTAGAATCATCAGTGAAGCAGTCTGGTCCTGGACTTTTGCTTTCTGGGTGGTTTTGTATTACTGATTCAATGTCATTACTAACAATCAGTCTGTTCAGATTTTCTATTTCATCATGACTTAGTATTGGTGGGTTGTGTGTTTTAGGAATTTATCGATATTTTCTAGTTTATTCAAGGTATTGGCATAAAATTGTTCATAGTAGCTCTTATGGTCTTTCATATTTCTGTGGTATCACTTGTAACATCTCTGCTTTCATTTCTGATTTTATTTATTTGAGTGCTCTCTCTTTTTGCCTTGATGAGTTTAGCTAAATGTTTCTAATTTTGTTTATTTTTTCAAAGAACAAGCTGTTAGTTTTGTTGATCTTCTCTATTATCTTTTTAGTCTCTATTTTTTAAAATTTCTGCTCTAATCTTTGCTATTTTTTTCCTTCTACTAATTTTGGGCTTCATTTGTTCTTCTCTTTCTAGTTCCTTGAGGTGTAAAGTTAGGTTGTTTATTTGAGACTTTTCTTGTTTCCTGTGGTTTGGAATTTGCTTTGGAATTTGCTTTGTAGTTATCATGAGGCTTGCATATAACAACTTACACCTGTAACAATCTATGTTAAGTCCATAACAACTTAAGTTTGGTCTCATTCTAAAGCTTAACATTTTTACTCTCCCCCACCCACATTTTAAGTTTGTTTTTTTTTTGTTTTTTTTGTTTTTTTTTTGTGGTACGTGGGCCTCTCAGTGTTGTGGCCTCTCCCATTGCGGAGCACAGGCTCCGGATGCACAGGCTCAGCGGCCATGGCTCACGGCCCAGTCGCTCCGCGGCATGTGGGATCCTGCCTGACCGGGGCACGAACCCGTGTCTCCTGCATCGGCAGATGGACTCTCAACCACTGCGCCACCAGGGAAGCCCACATTTTAAGTTTTTGAGCTCACATTTTACCTCTTTTTTATCCTGTGTACCCCTTAACTATTGTAATTTTAGTTATTTTTAGTTCTTTTGTCTTTTATCCATCATACTACATTTCTAAGTGATTAATTTACTAACTTTACCACATATTCTTTTCCTGTGAGATTTATTCTTACATATGTTTTCTCATTAGTAATTGGCACCCATTCTTCTCAGCTTAAATAAATCACTTTAACATTTCTTGCCAGTCTGGTTTAGTGGTGATGAATGCCTTTAGATTGACTTGTATAGACAACTCTTATCTTACCTTTAATTCTGTGGTAACTTTGCTGGATAGATTAATCTTGATTGGAAGTTTTTTTTTTTTCTTTCAGCACTTTGAACATATCATGCCACTCCCTTCCAGTCTCCAGATTTCTGTGGCAGTCATAAAAATCAGGGCTCCAGCAGAGTTTATATGCTCTTTTTCTAGGAGATGACAGTGAACTAGAACAAGGCAGAGGGATAGGTCCAATATGGCATCCACAGCCTACATTCCTTGAGCCTACATTGTCTCTTTCTTTTTTCTTTTTTTTAGCCATCCTAGTACATGTGAAGTGGTATCTGATTGCAATTTTGATTTGCATTTCTCTACTAAGTAATGATGTTAAGCATTATCTCATGTAGTTAGAGGATATTTGCATATCTTCTTTGGAATAATGTCTATTTAAATCCTCTGATCATTTTTAGATTGGGTTACTGTTTATATTGAGTTGTGAGCATTGTTAATATAATTTGGATACAAATATATTATCAAATATATAACTTGGAAATATCTTCTCCCATTCAGTGGATTGCCCTTTCACTTTTTTTTAATGATGTCCTTTGAAACACAAAGTTTAGTTGTGATGAGTTCTCTTTATCTATTTTGTTCTTTTTGGCTTGTGGTTTTGGTGTCATATGTAAGACACCATTGCCTAATCAGGTCAGGAAGATTCACTCTTATGTTTTCTTCTAAAGTTTTATACTTTTAGCTCTTACATTTAGGTCTATGTTCAATTTTGAGTTAAGTGAAGTAGGGATCCAACTTCATTTATTTGCATGTGGATATTCAGTTGTCCCCAGAGCATTCATTGAAGAGACTTTTCATTCTCCATTGAATTTTCTTGGCACACTTGTCAAAAATCATTTGACCATGAATGCAAGTATTTATTTGTGAGCTCTAATTTCTATTCCATTGATCTATATGTCTGTTTATGCCAGCACCACACAGCTTTGATAACTATAGGCTTGTGTCAAGGTTTGAAATCAGGGAATATTAATGTTCTAACTTTCTTCTTCTTTATTAAAATTGTTTTTGCTAATCTGTGCTCCTTGCAGTTACATATGAACTTTAGAATCAACTTGTCCATTCCTGCAAAAAAGGCAGCTGAGATTTTGAAAGGGATTGTGTTGAATCTGTAGATCAATTTGGGGATTATTGCTATCTTAACAATATTACATATTCTGATTCATGATCACAGGCTGTCTTACCATTTATTTAGGTCTTCCTTAATATTTTTTTAAACAATGTTTAACATTTTCAGTATTTAACATCTCTGAATTGTACCATCTAGAAAAAGTGTCTTTCTTAGTCACTGACTTAACACAGGGGTGGTTGTGGGATCTTTATCCAGCTTCTTTAAACTTTGTCTAGGAAGTGAAATATATCACTCTGTCCATTCTTTGCCTTTTGGACATAGCTAGTTGGATAACTGCCTAACAGCAAGGGTCTGAAGAATGGGAGAGAGTATATGAAGTGCTTAGTGAGCACCTCTGTTTCTGACACAGACCTGATGTGGGTAAGAAAGAAGCATCAGGCTTTATTACTATGTGGGGGAAAAAAAAGAGATGAGAAACCATGCGTTTATTATGCTAATAGTTGTGTAAAAATAGATGTATGTGCATTTACATGTTTGAATTTGTGTGGAAAATAAATGGCACAATACAACAAAACTGGTATCTACATTTGGCTTCAGGGAAGTAAACTTAGGAAGTGAAAACAGAACTGGAAATAAAACTTACTTCTAGCTTTATATCATATTTTACTTTTTGAACTTTGTGCAATTTATCACAACAAGTAACGTACTTCTCATACATAATGGAAGAAATGTCAGTGGTAAAGAATAGAAAGTACAGAATCAGATCACTGTATACATACAGTCACTTTAAGACAAAGGTGACACTGCAGGGTAGTGAGGAAATAATGACCTTTCAGTAAATAGTGTTAGATTGATTGGTTTTCCATATTGAAAAAAAGTGAATTCCTATCTTACACTGTACACAAAAATCAACTCCAGAGGAATTGCAAAGTTAAATGTGAAAAGTAAACCAATAAATATTTTTGAAGAAAACCTGAGAGAATATCTTCATAACCATGAAGTATGCAAAATTTTCCTAAATGGAATGAAAAGCCCTTTTATTATGAGCAAAATAAAAATAATTTATTAGACTATAGGCTCAAACCCCTCCAGTAAGAGTGTGAATAGGCAGGCCACAGAGTAAGATAAGGTATTTGCAATATATTTTTTTGCAAATGATTTGTCAGACTATATATAAAGAACCCTTGGAAGTCAATAAGAAAAAGACAGAAATCCAATAGAAAATTAAGCAAAAGATTGAGCCAAGCCTTTAAAAAAAGATTCAGAAGGCCAGTAAACATATGTAAAAGTTTTAAAATTTATTCATTTTCAAGCAATTGCAAAATGTAAATACGTTATGTTACCACTACCACTAAAAGGAAACAGATGCCAATGACAAATTTTGGTAAGGTTGTGGGAACATAAGTTGTTAAAATGACTTTGAAAACTGATTTGGCACTATTTACCAACAGTGGTTATTTGCATACACTAGGACCAAGTAATTCCACTTCTAAGTATGTACACAACAGAAATTCATACATTTGTTCACTAAATAAATTTATTAAAATGTTCATGGCAGCACTGTTATGATAGCTAAAAACTGAAACTACCCATATTCCCAGCAGGAGTAGAATGGATTAAAAAAAGTATGGTATATTCACACATAGAATAGTAATACACAATGAGAATGAGAATAATGTGACTGCCTTCACTGATACGGATAAATCTCACAAATACAATATTGCATGAAGGAAGTCACACCCCAAAGAGTTCATGCTGTCAGAATCCATTTGTATATAGTAGTTCAAAAATAAAAGATGCATCTTCATTATATTAAAAGTCAAAGGGCAGTTGACCTGTGTTATGTCACTGCCTGCATGGGAATCCTGGTAATGTTGCTGCTGTATTTTGCTGCCGGTTACATGCGTGTGTGTTCAGTTTTTGAAGTCACCCAGCTTTACAGTTATGATTTGTGCACTCTCCTTTATATATTTTATTCTTCAGTGAAGGGTTCAAAAATTATTAAGAAGCCTGGACCAAAGTATTTTTGGAAAATATTTAATGCATTTATATCTTCAGTCTGTAGAAGTACTAGAAGATTCCAAATAGAAAAGGAAAAGAGGAAACATTTGGAACCACAATCCTCTAAGCATAATCACCATAATACAAATTTTCTTTTCTTTTTTTTGGTACAGGTTTTCTTATTGAGTCATAAATCTTTATGTATCTTTTAGTGTTTGTGCCATCTTTTCATTTGCTGTACCATATCTGCAGTGAGCCCATCCATCAGGACAGCAGACATGCATACTGTTAAGCATTTAAGCAATGATCAAAACATAGGAAGGTAAAGCATAAACAAACAGATAAGCCTTGTCCTGTCAGGACTCTACATCAAGACCATATTCTGAGTGAAAACAGTTCTTAATAATAATTCCATTTTCTAATCTATGGAAAAAATTCCATTTACTGTACCTGCTATGGATATGAATTTTCAATCTGACTTCCACATTAAGGCTGCAGTGAACAAATTCTCTGTAAAGATGAACCCCAGTAATTCATTTCCTGAACCAGTCGTAAAAACCCTTTCAAACTTGACTGAACTCGACATAACAGTCATTTGCCCGGTAATCTGTATTCAAAGTTATGTGGTGTATGAGTTTTTCTAAATCTGTTGCCTCACTTAGGTCAGTCATCCCGGCTTTATATTTCATTACTAATAATGCTAAGAAATTGAATGAAAATAGATTTTCAGATCCAATCTGGAGTAAATAGATGTAGGGATTTTTTGAGTCTCTTTAGGCATTTAAATTCAAGTTACATCAAAAACTCATCAATATTTTCTCTTCTAATAGTTATTAGTGTATGAAAAAGGTTTGCCATTAGTCCCTTCGTTTTTTCAAGAGCAATTCAGCAAAATAAATTCTTTGCATCTCCAATTTTCTTTTAAGTATCTTTAAGTATTTATAATTAAGGAATCATGATTCATTTTAGAACTATTGGGAGATTAAAGTACTGGAACTTAAAATGTTAATTTCAGCAACTAGAAAACTATACTAGCTTTTTAGTGTGTTATTTTCAGACATAGAATATGTGAAGCAAATGTAATAAACCTGCATCCCCACAAATTAGTAGTTAATGATAGCGTATGATGAACATTAGCCTATATCTTTCAAATCCTGGTCAAATTTTGGTTTTATCTAAACTATTTGAGAAGTCCAAAACTTGTCATGTTGTCTCCATTCTCAGTGTTTTTGCACCTTCAGATCTTTCTGTTTTGATTGCCCAAACAGTACCTTTAGCTCAACTCTTCATTATCTTTTTCCTTCCTGAATTGATGCCATTTTAATGAAAAACAATATTGTTCACCAAATATTTTAAAAATATGAGCCTGACCATACCTCCTAGTTTGCCTTGGACAATCCGTTGTCATCCAGGCATAATTATTAATACTATTTAATCTTCCAGTCAAAACCATATCATATAGATGACAATTATAATCATCTGTGATTTCGTAGAGCTAATGATTATGTCCTGTCAATTTTATCTCTAAAATGTATGTGGAATCCAGCCTCTTCGTCTCTACTATTATCATCCTAGATTAGCAAAGAGACTCCTGAAACAGTTTCTATCTTCACTTTCACCCTTTCCCACTTCAAATCTTTTGTCTACACAGTGGACACAGTAGTTTTCTTAAAGCAAAGCAAATGCCTATCTTTTGTTGTTTTCACTGCTCTTACAATAAAATCTAAACTCCTTACTCTAAGTCCCTATCTGACCTGGCCTTTATATACATCTCTGGCCTTACCCTAGGCCCCTGTCTTCTTACTGTTTCTCAAACACACATTGCTCTTTCTGCATTGAGCCTTATGGTTTCCTCCTCCCATAGAGATCTTTCCCCAGGTTTCCATATGACTGCTGCCCCATCCTTAAGGATTTTGTTCGTGTCACCACCTGACAGGTCTTTGCTGATCAAAAAGTCTAAATAGAAATCTTTTTTATTCTCTATCATATTACCATATTCATTTCTTTCATAATTCTTATAGTAAATTAGGGGTTTATTTATTTCATAATTCATTTCTTTCATCACTTATAGTAATTTGGGGGTAAAATGGCTTTTTGCTCATTTTCCTTCTGTTAGTTCTGTGAAAGCAAATTTTTCACTAGTGTATGTTCAGCATGAGCATAGGGTCAGGCACATAGTGGTCTTTAAAGCCACCAGCAAGTATATTTCAAAAACCTAATTTCCCTAAACACTCTTCCAGGCAGTGAGGTATGGTGAGAAAGACAGATGCAATCTACCCTCAATACACATATTCCAGTGTAGTAAAACTGACTCATGCTATGAAGAACATAAAGTAGAGTACTATGTTATAGAGAGATCAGAGAAGAAAGCCTCTATTCAGGGAAGGCCTCAATGGAGAAAGTGCTATTACATGTGAGACAGACCTACACAATGAGTAAGGGAGAGTTAGATGCAAAGAGCACCAAGGAAAAGGAAGAACTTGTGCAAAGCCCCTGAAACCAGGAGGAACCTGACAGATTAAAAACAGAAAGAAGGTATGACTGCGGTGTGATGACCAAGCAAATAATTCATTCAATCCTTCGTATAATTCAATAGATATTTATAAAACACCTCTTGTGCACCACTGATTGGTCTAAGCATTCGGGATACAACAGTAAACACAATCAGGGAAAATCTCTCTGGAGCCCCATGAGTTTTATAGTTTTAAAGAAGGAATAGTAAATTATGACATTTAATAACAAAATAACCAGGTACTTAAGAATAAATAATTTCCAGCATCACTTGTGATACTCCAAAGTGAGTTAAATTTTTAATTATAACACACTGAACAGTGTTCACATGTCACCTGATGAACAGGGAGGACTGTAGACCTAGAACATGGATTAACTTGGTTCATTAGATTATCATCTCATTCTAAAGGAATAAGCCATTTCTCACTGCAGAGTTATAAATATTTCCTGAACTATCAAATCTGATTTTGTGTTCACTGGTATGCTGAACTAACTTTTTTACCAGTCTAGTCATCTTATCATTAAAGGAAATTCAATGTAGTCTACCATGCTTATTTCTGTTTGATTTTTTAAGGGCTAAGAAACTCGAGACAATTCTAAGTTCATCCTTTGGCACAGGAGTAGAAAAATGGTGGTGTTATCCAAAGATCAGATACCATACTGAAGAGGCCTGCAAAAGAAATATTCAAAGGGCAGTGAGAGAATTTACCTTAGGACTGTTCTATTTATGATACTGTTAGTCCTTTCACTCATGCCTTATTGCTTTAACCAAAAACACTTGTATAGTTAAATAGTCCACTTGTTCTATGAGAAAAATATGACCTATTTTTTCTGTCTGTTTGTTGGAGGTTTGGAAATTCAGTGGCAAGGGCTGAAACACTTTAAAGCAGACATTATAACCTGATAGTCACATTTTTTACTCTGCACAGTGTAAACATAGGCAGTGTTTTGTTTTGATGTTATTTCTTTATTGTAGCCACATGTATTTTCTATTTTAGCCAAAAATAAGCAATTATTTTACAGCAGAAAAAGAGGCATGTTGTCCTATGTTCTCGTACAAAGTGATATCTAAAATCACCATTTTTATTAAAATTTTATCTGGATTAAACTTAACATAAAGTATCTTCTCACCTTATAATAGTGTTCTGATTTAACTCCTTCTAAAACTATAAGAATAACATTGTGAGTGAAGTAATATGCTGATCAGTTATCTGAAATATGTGGCCCTGAGGAAGCATAATGTAGTGTATAATTTGGACTTAGGTTGTATTAGTAGAAATACAATCTTTAAAGTAAAGGCCATAATAATCCTGCTCTACTGTTCACTGGTCAGATTGCCATCATAGTGTTGTGTTCAGTTTTGGAGAATACATTCTGTGATGTTTAATTTTATGTCAACTTGACTGGGCCATGGGCTGCCCAGATATTTGATTAAGCAGTATTTTGGGAGTGTCTTTAAGGGTGTTTCTGAAGGAGATTAACATTTGAATCTGTAGACTGAGCGAAGCAGATTGCCCTCCCCAGTATGGGTGGTTTTCATCTAAACCATTGAAGGCATGAATAGAACAAAAAAGCAGAGTAAGGGAGAATTTACCCTCTCTGCTGGGCTGTGTTTGAACTGGGCCATTGGTCTTTAGCCCTTGGACTTGAACTGAAATTATATTATTGGCTCTCCTGGGTCTCCAGTCAGCTTGCTGAGTATAGATCTTGGGACTTCTCGAACCACATGAACCAATTCCTCATAATAAATCCACCTATATCTGTATCTCCTATTGCCTCTGTTTCTCTGAAGAACACAGACTAATACACTCTCTAAGAGTAGCAATGGTACTATCCTATACATAAGTTATGTATAGGATACATTCAAGATGGTTATGTGGTGTATTGATTATAGAAGTCGAGGCTACAGGAACATACAGATCCAAAACTGTGTAACTCTTTCAACATAATAGTTTATCTCTAGCTCTTATAAGAGTTCAAGTTGATTCCAAGGTGGGGATTGGGTTTAGTTTCACACATTCATTTAATTACCCAGTTTGACAAAGGCAGTTATGTTTCATTATGTGGGATCCACAGTCAACTCAGGCATTGCCATCTCAGGTAGCCAGAAGGATAAAGCACAAAAGTGCAAACATAGATTCTCATGAGTCTAGCAATAGAGATAGACTCCGGATGTCATGTGAAATCAGAGCAGTGAGAGATTTCTCCATTTTGTAGTTGGGAAAGGCTCCTTCGATGATGGAGAAGCTGAGCCTGATGACGAGACAGAATTTTACTTGATTGAAAAGAGAAGAAGAGTATTCACAAAAGAGACAGATATAAGGCAGGGAATCTGAACTTTAAAATTTTGAAATTTGTTAATTATGGTGGAATCAAAATCATATTGTTTTCTCTTATGGGACCTGCTTAGGGCAATTTTGTAACTTTTAAAATTAAATTTGAATATTAAAAAAATGTGATTCTTATAGATATTGATTCTCATCTCAGTAAATAGTCTATCTCTCTCTCTTTTAACTTATTACTTTTCTGTTTCATTAGGATGCCAAATCCTTGAGCATGGGGGCTTTCATGTTTTTATATTCTGTTAAATCTACTGCTAGCTCAATGTCTCTAACATAGATGTTTTCAAGAAATATTTGTCTAGGGTGTCCTGATGTCCACCAACACATACACAGAAAATTTTGCTCCATCTGGTGACTGCTACTTGAAATATATTAATAGGAGACAGATGCTTCTGTCTCTTAGATAGTACCTCAAATCGTTGTTCTCATAGATGAAACATTTTTAGCATAAATTAACAAGAGTTGAAATGATTTCCATCAATCTCTTCCTTAAAGAATGTTTTGATAAGTAGCTTGTTTGGAGAATTCCTGAATGAGGAGGAAAGCATGGAAGTTAGGGCTTAGTCTCCCTACCTCTATTCAAACTGTAAGTCTTGATTTATAGACTTTATATTATACTAATACATTGGGTCAGTTCTCTGCTAGAGTATAGAAATTAGATCTCATTAGTGAGTAAGGAGGAGAAATATCCAGCTACTCCCTGTGTATGTACAGTGTGCCTGTTAATCACATATGTGTTGATACATTACATTTATGAATGGGTGGTGCTGCAAAATATTATTGTACAAATTCCCACTAAGATTTAGAACTAATAGAAGGAAGCACAGAGTTAGTAAATACAGTCATAGAAAAAAATTTTTAAAGTCTCCTTTATCAGGAAACATGATACATGAGACAACATCTTATCAGATAAATATGTGCTGGATATAAGTACAAAAAAATTTTTAAAAGCATACTAGGGCTATTGAGCTTCTATTTGACTCATTTTTACAGAAAGGGGACTGTGAGTTGATTCCAACCTTCTTTTGAATAATGTTTGCAGTTAATTCTTCCGTGGAATACTTTGAGCTATTTTTTTCCCCTGAAGAAAACTACAGGTTATTAGTGAATTTTCTGGTACTATTGGCCTCAAGTTGCTCTCTGTCAGCTACCTCATAGACATGCTGTCCTTCATTTATGCAGATGGCACAGATGACCTACTATCAGTAGGATATTGCATCAATTAATGGCACATAATTGAGAAATAACAGTTTGGGGTTAGGAGTGCAGTCTGTGAGTAGAGAACAGAGTTTTCCCAGTCAGAAATATACTGGCCCATATGGAAATTAAATATGTGACCTTGACTTTTATACCACCAGGATCTAATTGAGTTAACCATCTCTGTCACACAATGTCGTATAAATAACTAATATTCTTGTCATTATCACCCCATGATACCTGCTAATGTTATAAATCTCTAAGTTTCACTATTCAAATAATACTGTTTCTAGGATAACATTTCTGGTGATACCTTTTTTTTTTTTTTTCATATAGTACAGACTTTGTATTGTCCTGGAATCACGTTAAACTTTTTAAAGTTATCATTATTAAATATAATTTTAAATTAAAAATTATAAACAGACTGCTTAAAAGACAATTACAGAGAGTTTTTCTAAATTCTAACTCATAAGATGTAATTCATAATGGTTGCTTGTTTTAATAAAATAATAGCAATCACGTTAGATTTTAAGGAGACGTAATGCCCTTGTCTACCTCATTGAAGTTGAAGAATCAGCTGAGAAATGAGACATAGGGGTCACCATTAATCTTTCCACATAGGAATGATCAGGACAGAATTTTTTGTTTGTTTGTTTTTGATTGTTTGTTTTTGTTTTGTATAGGCAGGTCGATTCAAAAGAGAGAGCATCTAGAAAAGGCAGAGGCAAAGAATCTGAGTTTCTTCACTCACCCTTATCAAGTAGAGTGAGGGATAAGAAAATTCCAGAGATTTTCTCTTCCTGAATTCCCTTCACAGGGAAACTTGGAGAACAGAGGGTCTCTCTCTCCAAACACCCTACTTACCTTCACATCTCAGACGTGCAGCGTGTTTGATAATATGCTGAGCAGTTTACACGGGTGAACTCATTTCACCTTCTAAGTATGTCATGAGTCAGGAATTATTATCTCCAAGGGTGGAAGAGGGATCGGAGATCCGAAAGAAGTTAGTTAATTTTCTCAAATATTAAGTGAAAGATATCTGAATTCGGGCTCTCTGATTCCAAAGCCTACATTCTTTGTTTCTATAATTTTCTGCAAATAATAATTTATGCAACGGCAACAGATAGCAGCAGATAGAGAAAACTCATTCTTTGCAGAAATATGTTTTGAGCTGCTAGTAAGCTTTATAAATATAATCATCAGTTCCTTGTCCCTCTCCTCACTTCCCTCCCACTTTCTTTTCACTTCCTCACATGTAAGAGATCCAGAGAGAGGGCTTGGAAGCATGTGTTAGAGAAAATAAGCTCTATTTCTCCCACCACTCAGTATTGCTCCAAACATTTATTCTACAAATATTGAGGTATTATACACAAATCTATGTATGTATGTATGTATGTATCTATCATCCATCTGTGTTTCTATCTATAGCATGCATTTAAATACAACTCTGGCAAGAGCTTAGGATTTTTGATCAGTTAACTATGTTCAATGCTTGTGATATTGGTATCCATTGACTGGTAATTTGAGCAATCTAGAGTTTCTTAGATAACTTCAGAAGTTATAACTAAAGTGTCTATTTTTAGGTAATTCTGCCATTGGTTTTTCAACTAAAGTTGTGAATGGTCAGCGATCTTAAGTTTTCTCAGGATAAAAATTAACTTGAACACAACATGCAACTTACTCTTTCATTTCTGAAAATGAAGTGTATTTCACATTTCCCTGAACTCTCCCAGCTGTTTCCTTAATCTTAAATATGTTTCCCTTTTTGTGGTCCGTGAAATTCCTACTCTTTATTAAAGTCTCAAATACTAAACTAATCAGTAAAGATTTTTAACTTCTTTTTTTTAAGGGAATTCCTTTATTTTTATTATTTATTTATTTATTTTTGCTGTGTTGGGTCTTCGTTTCTGTGCAAGGGCTTTCTCTAGTTGCGGCAAGCGGGGGCCCCTCTTCATCGTGGCGCACAGGCCTCTCACTATCGCGGCCTCTTTTGTTGCGGAGCACAGGCTCCGGACGCGCAGGCTCAGTAGTTGTGGCTCACGGGCCTAGTTGCTCCGCGGCATGTGGGATCTTCCCAGACCAGGGCTCGAACCCGTGTACCCTGCATTGGCAGGCAGATTCTCAACCACTGTGCCACCAGGGAAGCCCTTAACTTCTTTTAACACTTCTATTTAATATTTAATTTTCACTTCTTTCTTTTATTTTTTGGTAACTGTGTACTAAAAGGAAGAGATTATTACATACCAGTTGTTTCTCTATACCCCATACATTTACTCTAGTATATTTCTTGACATAAAATAGACATAAAACATATTTATAAAATGAATAGTATCATAACTTATTCAACTCTATCATTCACTTAAACATGATTGCACTATTTTACCAAATATAATATTTACAAATAAAAATGGTACACATAAAAAGGCATCTAATTTTGGTAAAATAATCCCCACCAAATTTGAAATAAATGATATATTTCTTAAAATTATACTTACTTTCTCTTTTTTTCTCTGTCACAGACACTATAATTATGTGTTGTGGAGAAATTTCTGATTTTTGATAACTGAGTGTACTAGTCTCTGATCCATCATCAACTAAATAATATTTGATCATTTCCTTTCCTTCAGCAAATGTGTACAAAATATTTTTAAGCTATGGAAAATGAACTCTTAAGTCATGTAAGTGTTTTTCCATCTTAAAGTTTGAGTTAACAGTTCCCAAAAGCTGCCTCATCTTCTACTTTTTCCTCAATGCTTTATTTTCACAACTTTATAACCTTTCATTCTGTTTTCTATGATTTTAATCCTCTTATAACCTACTCATTTCTAAATTAGACATTGCCTAAATATCATAATTTGTTTCCTTTTATTATTTATCCCTATAAATATTTCCATCCATTTTATTATGCTTTATTTAAATGCAATGTATGAATCTTCTCACCATAATTCTGTGGTGACATAATATGATAATCTGATGAGGAAAAATGCAATACAACTTAGATAAGAGTAGCTCATGCGTTGTCATTGACTTGTAGGACAACCTAGCAAAATGATTACTCTGTCAATCCTCTTCGTATCTTAGGGAGATGATTCTCAAATTTGATGTGACTCCAGTTCAGTCCAGGTACTTGATGATTCTGCATTCTGCACAATTGCACCCTGCAAGGCTCTCCTTGAAGAAGACTGGAGTGAGGCACAGCAATATATATGTTTATATTTTTCATCTCTGGTGAAACTGTTCTTGTAGAAACATCGACAAGCATTTGAAAAATGAAGCTTAGAGAAAATTATGGATTATAGTTCATAATTCAGAAAAATTCTTGCTGTTCATTGGTGATTGATTTTACCCCAAAACAAGATGGTATAAATTTCTGTTATTTCCCAAAACACTGTGGCCGTCCTAATCAGAAGCCATTCCTTGCTTAAAAGTTATGTGAATTGAATTACATTCTATTTTGCATGTATAACCACATGTAATTCTCTATAATCACAATCTCAAGAGAGCTAAAATATTTATCTGGGTTGTTGAGGTAGGATTGTATTTTACAGAACTCTCCAAAAGGTAACATATCTTTCAATAAGCAGCAAGTTGACCTATATATTTGTCACTTTCAAATCTATTTGCATGTGTGTGTGCCTGTGTGTGTATGTATGTGTATACATAGATATAATTTTACTTTATGTAAGGTATATGTACATAGTACTACTTCAGTAGTGCATAGTAGTAGTTCTGAGTGAGCTTTCTCATGTCAAACTCCCTATGTTTTCCTTTGTTCCACTGCTTATAAAGTTTGTAATGTTGAGCAAGTTATTTCATACCTCTCTAACCCATTTTCTTCATCTTTATAATGCAGAAAATAATAGTGCTTTTATAAACATTTCATGAAATAATACAGGTAAAGCAAGCCTTCAAACACTGCTAGATGATACTATAGACAGAGGGTTCATAAAGATTAAAGCACACAATTTCTGTCTTTTGTGACTTAAATCTAGATCTGCTCATATAAACCGAAAAGAAAGAAATTAGAGGAATATCTTACGAAAAATTATATCACTGATAGAAAATGACAATATTTAAACCTTTTTCCACATGCTAGCTGCTAAAAGTCTTCCTCCCAAATACTTTTCCTTTAAAACAAGCATTTTAGCAAAGCAATGTGAACTCATAAGGAACTCAAAAGTCAGAAGTTTGAAGCCGTGAAAATTTTGGTGTTATTTGCATGCTAGCTATTTTGGCTTTTAATATCTTTTATCATGCTCTATATAAATATGGTACTTAATATAGAAATGAGTTAATGTCAGTGTATAAAGGATCAAATTCCTGGCAAACTCCTCAAAGGCAGAACTTGATAAGGGATGAGAAAGCTGTAAGAATATGCATTTTGTTGTGTGGACTAGCTCAGAGGAAAGACGGGGAAAAAAATGAGAACATGACATTATGCCTAAGCTTGGCTTTAGTAACTAAGAAAGAAAGGTTTTCAATGTCAAAAACTAAACCAAATCAAAAAAAAAAAAAAAGGAATGAAATTAGGGTGGCTCTGAAAGGAGAGGATTCATATTTCCCATAATATTTTTCTGACAATTTGCAACAAGTTTGGCATGCTTTCTTATAAAAATCATAGTACACCCTGATCAGTATTGAATGAGCTTTTTTCTAATATGGTTAGAAATCTGAATGCAGATACAAATCATTTTACAGCTAAAGAAACATAAGGAGAAAGCATGGCAACTTTCTGGCATTTTCAAATTCCTATAACTTTCATGCGTTTGAGCATGGATTTCTTCTCCTCAGAAGAATATGACATAGGACAGTTGCACAGTGTTTCTCATTGGCCTCTGGCCTTTTCTGCTTGTTTCTTTTTCTTTTTTTTTCTTTTTTTTTTTTTTTGCGGTACGCGGGCCTCTCACTGTTGTGGCCTCCTCCCATTGCGGAGCACAGGCTCTGGACGCGCAGGCCCAGAGGCCATGGCTCACGGGCCCAGCCGCTCCACAGCATGTGGGATCTTCCCGGACCGGGGAACGAACCCGTGTCTCCAGCATTGGCAGGTGGACTCTCAACCACTACGCCACCAGGGAAGCCCCACACATACTTTTTGAATTCAGCAATGCATTCTTGGGAAATTAGCAATTTATGTCAGCATATGAGAGACAAAAATTCAGACACAAGAAGACATTCATTTTCTAGGTCACTGGGAGAAGATTTAATAATTAGCTGCAGATGAACCGCAAGGCATATTGCCAGGAAGCCCAATAAATAATGTCCAAAAGGTATTCCAAGTGAAGCTTAGTTCAGGATCTTTCCA
The DNA here is from genome assembly GCF_949774975.1 of Lagenorhynchus albirostris. Classification (NCBI taxonomy): domain Eukaryota; kingdom Metazoa; phylum Chordata; class Mammalia; order Artiodactyla; family Delphinidae; genus Lagenorhynchus; species Lagenorhynchus albirostris. Next base: position 70,366,059 of record NC_083095.1, on the reverse strand, counting down.
GTAAAGTGATATTCTCCTCCTCTCAGTAATCATAGACTTTCTGTGGCTTCAAGAAAGGGAAAAAAAGATCCATCTTGAAAAACCTCAGGAGCTTTGATTCCCCTTGACATTAAGAGAACGGTTGATGTGACAGCTCAAATATTTCACAGAAAAATAATAATATCTATCCTCTAAAAAAGGAAGCCCCTCAAAATAATATAGGTTTTCATTGCAAAGAAAAACAGCTACAAGTATCAAAATTGTATCATATGTGACAAAATGATAGACTTCTATACCATGTTCTAAATGGCAAATATAACTGCATTATTTGTGTATCTTTGGTTTTAGGTCATGCTAACATGGATAATATTTAGTTTCAGGTAGAAGGAATGCTATCATAAGAGTTTCAGGTGGAATTATTAGTCCTTCCAAAAAAGTCATTCCAAAAATGGAGGAACACTTTAAGTGGATGGTATTACAAGGAGTGGAATACAGATATGGAAAATATTGTGATGCTAGTTCTTTAGCTTGTGTACATCCAAGTCATTGCTAGGGCCCTGATTCGAGGAGGATGCTGGAGTACTGAGCTAAGTAACAGAATAATAAAAGGGGGTGAGAATTAGAAGGTAGACTTAATGAAGACATTGCAGGAGGCATAAGGACGACAGTTGTGACTGAGTAACCCAGTCTGATTTTCAGTGAGTATCATTCATTGTAAATTTGTGTAGATGCTGAGCAGAAACTGATGATCTTCTGTGTGGGGCATAGGTATATGGATGTAGGAAATTCTAAACTTCTGAGTGGGTTTAGATTTGTTTGAAGGGAAATGCCAAAGTCCAAAAAATTTGATTGGAGCTAATGAAAAAGTCATATATTTTCAGATGGATTGTACAAATTGTGATAAGCATCGCCACCTTTTTTCAGTGGCACAGCATTCATGCTTACTCATTCAAGGTTATCTCTCTATCCATCATGTGTGTTACCTTAGTATCAGAGGGAAGAGACTTTGCTGGTTGACCTTGTTCTGCATAGAGTACAATATCACATTGTGGAAATCCTTACTCTTTCCTAAATGGAAACTTTTTAACATGAGCTAGCTGTTAGACATGGTAGAAGATTAACTCCCACTTGGTTTGCTTTCTAATACAGGTTTTAAACTGTTCCCTGCTAGTTTATTTCAACTTTTCTGAGTCTTTTTGTAGTATCAAAACACAAAAACCTTGAGTCAAGATATTAAAGTTACAATTCCATCTTGTCAACAACGTGTTGTATAAATTTGGGTATTTGTTCTTTCATGGCTCCATTTCTCACCTTAGAAGGGGAAATATCTGTGTCATGCCTCTGTTCTTACTGACATTGTAAAGAATTAATTATTAATGACTACAAAACACTTCCCAAACATAAAGTAATAGATATTCTTTAAAATAAAAAAGCCTTCTTCATAATACAATTTATACTGCCTATTTGTATTTGGTAGAAATGTTCATTTATTTATGATATACTTTAAAGAAAATGAAATATTTTGCAGGGGGAAAAAATAAATATCATCACCAAAGAAATATTTAAAAGCTTCCAGCTCGAGTTTTCATTTTTATCCCTTTGTACAGACTGTATGCAGTAGTCCATACTTTCATTTAGTGATTTTCATAACATTGACACATAAATGAAAGGAGTTAGAACTCATATCTTGTGTGTATTTGACAAGCTCTAACAGAATTGTTTACAAAATTTTATTGAAATCCCTGCTTTCATTTATCTTTGTTAGCACAAGCCTCGGAAATCAGTGGCATGGAATTCTTGTGTAATTTAACTCTAAGAGAATTAAGTGTGCAGGTACTCAGAGAATAGCCTATTTTTCTAAGTAAATAAAATTTTTGGAAGAAAATATATTATTTTTATTACTTTATGAAAGAATATTCAATTGGTTTGAGTCATTTCTAAAAGAACAAACAGAAAACGTATTGCAAAGACGGGGTTGAGAAACCAAGAAACAAAAATGCAATTAGTTGCCAGTAGTCTCAGGAACTTGAATTAGTAAACAAGCTAAAATTGCTTGAACAGCTACAACAAGAAATTTTAGAGTTGCAATGCTTCTTAAGTTTACTATATTAACCAAAGGCATGTGCACACTTTAGCTATATTTCCAAGATTTTGATCGGTGGACACTCTTTTCCTTGCTATATGCCATAACAAATCCACAATGCAGACATTCAGAATTTAGACAGTGGAGGGAAACGTAGGAGAGACAGGCCTTGTAAAGACTTCATTCACCTATGTCTCTTTCCTCTCCACCCGTTGGGGCTGGGTTTCATGTAAACTTTCCTAGACAAATGAGTTTCAAGTGCATTTTGAAAAGTCTATACAGAAAGAAATTTAGTACTTTCCATTTTAATGGCTTGCAGTCCTGATGCAAGTTCTTTCTTTTAGCTAACCTAAATGCTTTATACAACATTTCAAGTTCACTTATTCTTGTTCTGCCCTCTGTGGCATCAGAGTACTGAGCAGCACCTTCTAGGTAATAATCCTTCATGTAATTGAAAACCAACTTGTTTCCCCAGCCTATTTTCCAACTTAAATAATATTAGTTCCCTTAACCTTACCTCTGAGATTCTATTTTCCAAGCTATTAATCATGTTTATTGCTTGTCCTTAAACCTTCCTCAACTTTTCCAAGGTCTTTTTAACTTAGTGAGTCCAGGCCTATACACAGCACTGTGATTATGCTAGGAGAATTACTTTTCACATCGTATGCATTGTTCTTCTGCTTCTGTGTCCAGGGAGTTCAAATTGCTAATTCACCTTTGAAATGTGACTCTCATACTGTTGTAGTTATTACTGTTGTTGCCTTGCTCCCACCAAATCCATCCCCTCACATGTAGTGATCAAAGAGTTTACTTCTAAGTACTTCTGCATTTGTTTAATCCTGAACCTTCCTAGTTGCAAAAATATTTTAATTCGATATTACTTGTTCAAAATGGGGTCATCCTGCCCACCTCACCTAACTTAGAATTTTTTTCAAATTATAACATGTATTTGAGAGTTTAAAATACACATACAATTTTATATCAGAAGAGGCACTAGCATCAGATTAAAACCATTTCTTAATTTGGAAACTTTCTGCTTCATGTGTCATTCAGATTTTACGTGTGATTCATTCTGAAATGAAAGAAAATTTAAAACACGGGCATATTATTTCTTACATAACTATAATCAACCAAATGTTTTTCACTTCCAATTTCATCATTGCCACATTCCACAAAATTATTTTCCACAAATGTCTTGGTTGTATTTCAGACTTTCTCCATTCCCACGACGGAGCATATTTAACTCCTATTAATACTTAGAGTACTTAGCACACTGATTCCAATCTTTCTTACATTCCTCTCTCCAGTTTTTCTACACAAGAGTAATAGGAACATAATTTTATTTCATTTTCATTTCATATGATTTCTTTCATAGATTCTGCAGATATTTTTTACCATGCCTCACTTTCCAATTTTCAGTTAATTTCATATGCTATAATAAAATGTACATGCAGTAAACCAATATTTTTTTCTCTGTTGGCATATTTTAAAAGTTAAATAGACTATCCATGCATTTTACAAATACATCTATATAATGCAATGCATCATTTAAAAATGAATTGTATATTGTTAAATTTCTCTATAACTACCTAATTCTGGAACTAGTTTAAAACCCATTTGCTTGAAGGGAAAAAAAAGTTATCATGTTGTAAAAACAGAGGTGTTAGTTAAAATGATGAAGTATGGTTCCTTCCTTGTCATGGACAAAAATCTATTGAGATTCTGATTCCTTAAGCTAAGATCCTATTTTTCTGAAGAAAAATAGGTTAATTAAAGGCTTTATTGTTTATTGTTATTTATTGTTATTAAGTTTCTTACTTATTCTGAACAGTACAAAAATTTTGGAATTTATGTAAACTAAAGATTCCTGTGAGTTTCCTTCCGATTTTGCTGAATCTTACAATCCTTGCTTTGTTGTTAGATTTTAAGTTGATCCCATCTTTGTGTGCCTGCTGTTTAGAGCATTTCATCTTAACTTGATTTCCAAGACTCCATAAGGTATATTGAATCCTGAAGACCTAAATATAAATTGGTGAAACTATGCTAGGCGCCATGATTCACATGTTCATTTAATCATCGCAATAATTGTTGGTGTTAAGCCCTTAAGTATTAATATAATGTTTGAAGAGATTACCTCATGCACACTCACAACAAGCCACGATTAGTTACTACTATCATCATCTCTTTTATTGAGACATGAAGTGGTCCCATTTCTTGATTGTTTATAAAGGTGACAAGTGGCAAAGCTGGGATTTCATCCCAGGTTCTGAAACACCAGGGGCCATGTGTTTCTGACTAAATCACCAGCTGGGCACAGTTGATGTTTAAAATGCAGTTGCTATCAGGTGGCATACCTAACTGATCCACAATCAGCCATTCGATACATTGCTTGTTAATTCTCTTTGGGGAGAAAATAAATCACTGTTTTTTGCTACAATTATTTGTCAGTTTTTGAAATGATTTATTATATCATTAGTTTACAAAATATGGCCACATTTAGTGTTTACATTCATTTTTAATTGGTCCCACAATAGTGATGCATTAGAAAGGTTTGACCTCCATTTAAAAATAAGACTAATTGGCGTATGGTTCTAAACTATATATCATTTTGCAAAATAATATTATAAAATGTACAGCTTTTAAAGTAATTAAATGCCCATGATACATTATAATTTTAGTTATTTATCAGAAGCTTTAAAATGAAATCTCTTATGCTGAATATTTTTAATAAACCGTTTTATAATTAAGAACTCCTGAGAATATTCTAGTACTATGTTAGAGTCCCCAAACTTTCAACCTTTCTTTTATTAAAGATTGAATCCTTCTACTTTCCATTCCAAATCTAAGACCAGACTAAACCAGTCCTCGCACTGGTATTTATGTTTTCACTCTTCACGTCCAGATGCATCTTAAGTGTGTATATGGAGGAAAGCATGACCTTTTAGCCAGTGTTTTAATTTAGACTATTAGTATAGGGATTGATATGCATTGGCAAACCTATAGGGAAGCAAACAGAGGTAAACGGTGTAATCACAGCAGCAGCTGGGTTTGGGGTATGCCAATAGTTATCTTAGAGCTTCCTAGGCAGCTGGGGCAGGTGTTAGTGATCTAAATGAGGTTGGTGGAAAGACTTTTATTACTTTACAATATTTCTGGCAACTAGACCTATGTTCCTGCCATTCCAGTCCTGGTTCCCACTTTGTTTTCTGCGGTTTTCCAGCAGGTTTTAAAAACTTCTATATCACCTCCAACAGCTTTACTACCACCTCTCTCTCCAGGCCAGTTGAAGAAGTAATGCATAAAACTGTAGTACTTCATTTGCAGTATACATTAGAAGCATAGCCATAATTTAAAAATCCTGCCAGTAGTTCTTTTATTAACAAAGTGACCCCAGCCATAACTGCAAACTCTACTCCGTTTTGTAATAAAAGGGATGCATTATCTTTTCCTCAAACACTAAATCAACAAAATTGATGGAGTGCCTACCATATATAAGACATTTTTATAATAACTATTTAGAAGTAGTTTTCCTGTCTTTAAGGAGCTTAAAGACATTTGGGGAAGTTGGCTATAAACTATGAAATAAAACAACTAACGATAGAGGCTAGCAATTGACCAGTGCCAAATTAATGGTATAGAGATCAAGTACTGTAGAATTTTCAAGGTGAGAGAAAATATATAGAAAATTTACATAAACGGACTCCATGGACCTTGCAAGGCATAAAGATAATTAGAATTTAGATAAAATAAAAGAGATATAAACATAGTGTAGAATTGGCATTTATTTCAGTTTATCTGTAGTGGCTGGCCTGTATATAAGGACAATGGGAGATAATATAGGGAAAGTAATGGAGCAGTTGTGATGACCGGGTAACAATAATTATAATAACAGTAATAACAATGTTAAATAACTAAAGTGTGGGTTCTTACTAGGAGGTAAGTACGATATGCTTTCTTTGTGTTAATAGCATCTAGTGTAATCCTTAGAACAAAACCATAAAACAGGTAGTGTGATTTTCTAGATCTTACATAAAAGGAAATGGAGGCTTAGAAAAAGTAAATACTTGTGTAAGGACATACTTCCTTAGTGGTGAAGCCAGGGCTTAAATGCAGATCTCTTTGATGTTAAAGCCTTTTCATTTAGCAGGGGCTCACTTTACCATCAGAGCCACAACTTAAGGCACGGAGCATGAGGAAACAGCTAGGACAAAGAAAATTCTTTAAGGGGGTTAGTTTGTTATATACTCATCAGATTGATAGATATAGCTCAGATATGTATTGGAGTGGGGAGAGACAAAAGTCATTTAGTCATTTGAGGTACCTTGAAGTCTCTCACCTCCTCTTCTGCCAGTCTCCCCTGAGACCTCACTCTGGCCTCCTGTTCTTCCCCAAATATGGCAGGCACATTAGGTCCACTGTAATGGTTATTCCCTCTGCCTGAGATGCACTTGTTCTCTCTCCCTCTGGATGTATGTGTAGTTCTCTCTCCATCTCTTAGCAGGTTTTACTGAAACCTCACTTCATGTCAGAGCCTGTCTTGACAATGGAATGCAACCATCCCCTTTCCCAGACACTTCTGATCTCCCTTATGTTACTCTGATTCTTCCTGTTTTTCCATAGCACTTTTAACATGTTAAAAATTTTAAATATGTTAAAATTTAAAAGTTAAAAATTTTAACATGTTAAAAATTTTTAATATGTTCTATAATTTAGTTACTTACTATGTGTATTCCTCACTGTCCCTCTCCTCTTTCTAAAATATAAACTCCACAAGGGCAAAGGATCTTTTCTGTTTTATTCACTCATGTACCCAAGATCCTAGAAGAAATTCAAATACCTATAGCTGCTCATAAATATTTTTGAGTGAATGATTATATCACTAACACTTTATTATGCAAATAACTCATGCTAATTCTAAACAATAGGAAAATATACAAAGTATAATAAAAACATTTAAAATAACCATAATCTCACCAATGATAAATATTAACACTATTATTACAATATTATGCATTAATATCTTTTTATTACTATTATTACTAAAAATTAGTTCTGAATCTATGCCTTTTCAAAAATGTTAGACACCAAAAATAACTTGTTGTTATCAAGATTATTTTTGAGAATTTTCATTCGGAAGAAATATCTATGAATGTGCAATAGTTATTCAAAGGTCAACATGACTTTTGCTTTTCATAATTTCAACGTATTTCACAATATTTATGTCTTCGATTTTGAATGCAGAATACAAGTAGAGGTATGATGATCAGTAAGATTTTTGCATTGAAGATGAAGGCAATGTTTAAAAATATTATTTAAAGGTTTATAATCCCAAATGTGATTTCAAAGTAAAAGCTTTCAGTGAGATGAGGCAGGAAAGATGAATGTAAAAATGATTCTACTGCTAAAACACTCTGAATGTCCAGATCAGTAAACTACTCAAATGAAAGTCTCTCAGTGCTTCAATAGCAATATTAATTTACTTTTAATACAGCATTCATCACTTTGAGCAGCATTTATTAGTTATACAAATCTCTCTGTCTTTTATATTATTTCTCTCTAAATCATTCTCCATATTGAAGGGCGTAATATATCTGATATATCTTAAAATTACATATGTGACTTCCATATATATGTGAGTGTTTACAATTTAATCTAAAAGCCTAAATAGTAACAACACATGAGAAATGTAATTTTATGAAAAAAATTAAAAGACTACAAACATTACTGCTATGATTAAAGTGGACAGGGTACTTCCGCAGAATGAAATACTGAGAAAGTATTTAAAATGTCATGATGAGGTAAAACCTCTCTGAGCAGGTGAAACTCTAGCTGAGAGTTGAAGGATGAGAAGAAATCAGTTAAACAACGAGTCTATGAGAAGAGACTTCTAAGCCAATGGATCTTTAAGTGAAGAGCATTGAGGTGGAAAATGCAGTCCACAAAATGTGACAGGAGCTCATTGAACAAAAGAGAGAGCGGTGTGAGTTGAGGTTGGTGAGATGGGTTGTTGCAAGATCATAGAAATTCATAATCTCTGATTATGAGTTTGAATTCTATTCTTTGTGAAATTAGAAGTCCTTGGATGATTTTAATCTACAGTGTTCCATTATCTAATCTAGGTTTTCAAAATCTTTAACTGCTGCCTGTTATTGGACTGTGGAGAGGAGCAGCTATGGTTGGATATACAAGATTAGAAACTGAACATTATAGTGAATGCTACTGTAACTCACAGGTTATTACAAGAGAAGATCTTAAATTCTATCACCACAGGAAAAAATGTGATACCTAGGTGATTATGTTAGGTGATGGATATGTTAACTAACCTTACTGTGGTAATAGTTTTACAATATCATGTAAATATCATGACATGTATCAAATCATCATCTTGTATATCTTAAACTTGTCCAATGTGATATATCCATTATATCTCAATAAAACTGGGGGGAAAAAAAGAAAAATTAGAAGCACAGAGACCATGGGACATGAATGAGCCAATCAGATATTCTAACCAAGATTTTTAATCTTTAGACCAATGTTGAATGAATTAGCATTTTTTTTCTAATTCCTGATATGTCACCATACATTTAAATGATTTGGGAATCAGTATATTTTTATATTTATTACTTTTACATTATGGGAAAACATAATGTTGACAATTGCATATAACAATGAATACCAATCTTTTTTTTTTTTTTTTTTTGCGGTACGTGGGCCTCTCACTGCTGTGGCCTCTCCCGTTGCGGAGCCATGGCTCATGGGTGCAGCTGCTCCTCGAACGTGTGGGATCCTCCCGGACCAGGGCACGAACTCGTGTCCCCTCTATCGGCAGGCGGACTCTCAACCACTGCGCCACCAGGGAAGCCCACCAATCTTTTTTTTAACAGTCTTTTAGATCAACTCTATATTTTTAGACAATTAAATATCATAGTTTTTTGAAATGGCTTCCACATTTGTGGGTTAATTTATCTTTCATTTGGCAAAATTATGTCTTCAAATAAATTCTTCTGTAAGTGTATAAGATTACATTGTTGAATCATTAAGTCATTTAAACATATTTTCTATTTCCTTTGCATATTAAAATGAACTTAATTGGGTAAAGGGTCATCAGCATGTGTCTTTTTCCACACAGTTACTTGTCAAAGTTGATCTGGCTTCTGGTGCTGTTGAGTGGATGTTGAAAACTATAAAATAATTCCAGTTATTTGTTTTCTTTGTGGGCAACCTACTCTTCTGCCTAGACCTTTGTAGGTTTTCTTTTTCTTTTTCCTTGAAGTTAGTAACTTTATAAGGATAAGTCTTACTTTGCTCTTATATATTAAAGTTTTATAGGTCAATGAGCTGTTTTCTTTGGCAGGGTGGGAATAACTTGCTTTTCTAAAGATTCTTTTGTTATGCCAGAGAAGAGTTCTGCTGTAGTTCAAATTTGACCCGACTAAGGAGTGATAGCTATTTAAATAAGTTTTACAGAGTTTTGTAGGCATCCTGGACATTTTTACTATGATCAAATAACACTTTCAATTATACCTTTTTCTAATTTTAAAATGTACATTCATAAATAAGTATAAAACTAAATATCTTACAAACTTTCAAAAATAAAGAATAACAATGTTCAAATTATTCTATGAGTAAATTATTTCAAATGAGTGAAAGGAAATTCATAAAATGGCAAAATTAAAAACAGCTATTTAGCTAAGAAGATACAAGTGATTTTGTATATATGCTGTTCAAATGATTTTGTTGAGGGTGATTTTATAATATCTTGTATTTTCCAAATATATGTTAATAAATATACATTTTATTTATAATTAGAAAATATGAAACTCATGTTCAGGAATATCACAAGACTGTCTTTGAGAAAATTTTGTTACTTATAATTTTTGGCAACACTTTGTCTGTTTTTGAAAACCGTAAGTTTTGTGACAGCCATGAAATTAAGCACTGGCTCATAAACCCTATATCTAAGTCATACAAATTAGTCAAAATGAAATGAAATAAATTAGTGTTTTCTAATTCCTTTTTGTTATGTTCCCATGGAAATCAAACGTTCACACTATCTGAATGCTTAAAAATAAACTGGAATCAGTGACCTGATGCTTAAAACATTTACTGGATATCAATTATATGCTAATAATAGAAAAAAAAATGTGCATTTCCCTTTGTTCTAATGTCCCTGAGAAGAAAATCTAGTTAGCTAGTGGCTAGAATTGATTGGTAGGTGGGAGATTATAAGTCCTTTTGTGAGGTCTTAATTGGAAAGTTGGTAGTCAATTTCACGTGCTCAAAGATTATTAACAAATGGAAATTTTCCTTTTCAAAATGTCCTTTTGTAGTTACAAACACATTTTTGCTGTTATGATTGCTCACAAAATGTTTGACCAAAATATTTGTAACAGTTGCTCCATGTACTTAGCTCATGTGTACTGGGAAAAATTTTCTCTGGCTAAGGTTTCAGGCAGATGCTTTAATTTGTTTGCCAAATTATATCAGTTATGGTTATATTCAGCATGATGAGAGAAACCCCAAATAGCTATGATTAAAAGAAGATAGGGAAGTTTTCCTTCTCAAATACAAAGCCCGCGGTAAGTAGTCCAGGGCTGGTGTAGTTTTCTGTTGTGGTAGTTATTTAAGGTTCTTTTATCTGTGCTCTGCTCTGCATGTATTTAATTTCTAGGGTCATTTCATGGTCCAGGGTGGTAGTTCCAGCCCTGACATCACATGAATTTCATGAAGAAGAGGCATAACACTTACATTTACCTCCTACTGGCATGAGTGTAGTCACTTTTCCATATCTAGCTGCTAGGTATAGGAGGAAATGCTATCTTTAGGCTAAATGGAATGTATCCCACCAAAAATGTAGGGCTATATTTCTAAAGAATTTGAGCAACTAATATTGGGGAGCAAATATTCTCTTGCAGAGACCATTGTTAGGCACATATGGAATTTGTCATCACCTTATTTCTGTACATGGGAAACTTACCAAATTAAAAAAAAAAAATCTTTAAGGGAGTTCACCCTGTCTTTACCCTTTTACTTCTAATCTTATTTTCAACACAGGTGAGTAACTGTATTAAAATACAAGGTAAGGCCTCTCATTACTCTGCCCATAAACTTTCAGTGACTCCCATCTCACTTAGAATAAAATCATTCTTCACCATGGCGTATAAGGCCCTGCATGATGTTTGCCCTTACTACTTCTCTGATCTCTTATCTTTGAATTCCTTGCTCATCATTTTTTTAGATACCATGACTTCTTTCTATTTTCCAAATAAGCCAGACAGGCTTCCAGTTTGAGCATTGCCATGCTGTGAGAAACAATTTCCTTGATCATTCATCATTTTCCATCATTTATGCTGTTTCATTTTTCTACATAGAAATATCACCTCCTAAAAATGAATTTATTTTACCTCCTCCCACTAAATGTAAACTCCATGAGAGCAGGGACTTTGTTTTGTTTATTGTTAGTTTCTGTCTACTCCAATTTCCCATTTCTTTAAATAATTACCATTTTTTAACCTATTCTCCTAATCAGATATGAATGACCAGTACTTAATTTTTGAAAAGATAACTGTTTTTCATCGCTGAGATGTATTTTACTCAACCATGGCACTTTAATTTACTTCCCTCTCAAAAGAAGGATATGATCTTTATAATAATTTTACTTTTTCTCCTCTCATCCACTAGTTTTCCTCTCATTTTTCTGTGTTGCCTTTAGAATACATGTACATAATATCCTCTCTCTCAACCTTCATTTCCTAGCTTTTTTTTTTTTTCTTTTCTGATCATTAGTTTCTAATAGAAATTCTCTTACTCTGTGATTCTTCTGATTGAGGAAACTTTCTTTGATGTTGATATTACATAGTCCTAAAGAGGCTATCTTTAGCCATTAAATACCTAAATATCAAGGTTCACTCCTAACCACTCTTTCCTCTGCTGTTCATTTTTTCCCGTATTGAGTTCTCTGTTTCAGTTTATTATTTTGGGTGAAGTCTTTCTTCAAGTACTTAATTAATAAGGTTTCTCACTTTTTAAATAGCTTAAATCTCTTTTTTTTCTTTCTTTCTTTCTTTCTCCTGTGACATGTATGGTATTGGTGAAGGCTTTTTCTCTCTCATTATCTCATGTCTTAATTGTTTTCTACCTTCTATTTTTGCAAATAAGTTATGCTAGCTTTTTAGTTTTTTGATGCCTCCTTGAATTTGAGACCTATATTTTGAATATCAGTAAGGGTGGAATCTCACCTTTGGTGAAAGGCAAAAAAGCTAATGACTTTCTCCTGACCTTTTTCAATGTCAAGGACATCAACATGCTTATTCCTGTTGAAGTTATTTTTAGACTTAAGTGCTAATACTTTTGATAGCAAAGCTCTTCCTGGGATCTATTGCCTGGGCTCTGTCCCTGCTTTCTACTGATTTTTTTTTTTTTTTTCCTATGACTGCTGAGGGAGCCGTTTGAAAATTAAACAGAGATATTGCCACTCCAAGTGTTTTCCAGTTTTAGCAGGATCCTGATTAACCAGAGGGAAGTAAATTGTAGTTGGGAATGAAGAGTAAGGAGGATATACTCAGGTCGCCATATTCCCAGAATCCCTTAGCAAAAAAGGAGCTCTTGATAACAGCAGGATGTTGAGATTAAATAAGCTATGGCTTTTATCTCCTCATAAAGATTTGCAAACAAAACAAATTATAAAGCATTTATATTAATAATGTTTAGTTTCAAGTGACTAAATTACTAGTTATGGAGATAATTTATTCCATACAATAAGTCTTTTCTTGGAATAATGAAAATGATTAAATTTTAGGTCAAAGTGAAGATAAGAACAAAAATAGATTTAATTGTTAAACATTGAGAGGGTACACTGATGTCATTATAAATCACCATGACTTATACAAGTGAACTTTTGAGCAAAGAAAGGTTAACCTAATTATTCTGTTCAGGCAAGATTTATTTTTTTAATCTGAAAAAAGGAGCTTATTAAGAAATCTAATTAATAAAAATTCATGGATTTCAGGGAAAGATGGTAGCATATGAATAGACTTACAAAGAAAAACTTTAAAAATCTCACCTAAATCATCAAAGGAAAAGATGCCTAAAATTATGTTAACATTTTTGAAATTAAAAATTCTAACTGTGAAATTGAATCTCATGAAATTCCTTATATTCTACCATTTTTTGACCTACAAAAAGGGCAGTTTCATATGGTTCAACTTAACAAAAACACATCCTTAGGAAAGAGTATTCAGACCACTGTAACTTGATCACATATAACAGAAAAACCACAAAGCTTATAAAGAGAATCATACACTATTATAGGAAGTTAAAAAGAATTTAATAAGTACCATCAGGTTTTTTATGACACAACTACCCTATTGTAATTTCTTAATTTTGATTAAACTGGGAATTGGCTGGACTGTGCGTTCAAAACAATTTTTTTTTTCAGAAAGGGTATATACATGCTATCTTTTCATAATTCCTGAGTATTGGAGAATATATTGCTTATGTTTTAGTCATATAATAGGAGGAATATTGTTTTCCATCAAAAATATGTAGGTAATCTTTTTTGTTTTCATTCTTCAGAGGCAAATTCCATGGACAAGATAACTCCCTATGGAATTCTTTTTCTAATCCATGTAGGTCAGTAAATTCATCAGGATATTTCTTAATCATTATGCTTTGTCATTTTTCTTATATATTGCATAACTTATATCTGAATTTTCAGGCATTCTAGTACTTCACGAACATTCTATCACATTTTTGAAAGATTCTTTCCTGTACCAATTCTTTCCTATTTCCTTCAGGAATACTAATTATCTTTGCACTGAATCTTAGTTCTCTCTTCTCCATAATGACCATCTTCTCACCAAATCCCTTTAATTCTGGTGAAAATTAGTATGATTTTCTGTGATTTTTCTTAAACACTAAATGAGACATGGTGTGAATCACACAGAGAAGGGAGAAGCAAGCTGGTTTGTGCATCAAAACCCTCCTGGAAGGGCAGTACATATCCATGTTCATCATAAACCACCATGGGATACTCTTGGATTAGTTTCTGTTTTCTCCTTGTTTCAATTCTAGTAACTTCCCTTTACTCTCATTCTGTTTTATTATAATGCCTCTTTTGATTTCTTATTTCATACATACAATAACCTCTAAAAATTCTTATATGGAACAAAGCAGTAGAATAATATTTCCTCCATTTTCTAAAGTAAATCATTATCTAAATTGGTCTCTTCATGCTTTTTTTGTTTTTATAAACATGTTACTATATTTCCCTTCCATTTTTGAATAGGTTCTATATTGTGGCTTTTCTCTCAGTTCATCTTTGACTTAAGACTATTTTATCTGAGCATGACTGATACCTCCATTAGGTAGCATTCATGTAGATTATGAAGTATATTGTGCCTTATAACTAATGCAATGAATGAGCCCTGCATTTGGTCTTCCCACTTTAATAAGGACAACAAATAAGTATCCCTCCTGATCCCAGCAGGCTGGTTTACTTGAGAACTTTAGGGGTTCTTGCCTAATAACTTGAACTACAGTTTTTTTTTTTTCTTTCAATAATTTAGTGTTGAAGTGTACTAGGGAGAAAATTAGAGTAATAATCATAGTTTGAGTGGACAGCTTTACAGATGTGATATTTTCTCTTCATGTATCAACTCTCCTGCCTTGGCAAATCTGTTCTTGTGGTCAGAAGAGGATGCCTCCCTTCCAGCACTCACATCTGCTTCCTTGCATTTTTATCCTTTCTCTGACACACTGCCAAGAGGACACCCTTTTAAGAGGTTAGGTCATTGCAAACATTTGTGGCAAACGTACTTTATTTCATAGATTTTTCCACATATTCCTTTGTTCAGTCCACTTTGATTAGCAGTTATAAAGATGGTTGTAAGGATTTTATTTTCTATCTTTCCAAGCATGCTTCAGCAGGCTTCTGTTTCTCCCTTTCCTGTACTGAACTGTCTATTCATATTTTTTAAATAAATCAATTAAAACAAAAATGAAGGGGCCATTAGGCTTTCTCTTCAGCCCATCTTCCTTGCTACTGAACTTCATCAAAATTTAAAACATTTGGTACTAGTATTTTTTCCCTGAAAAGACTATTTCCATCTTTGTACTCTGCTTATATTAGACTATGAAGTCCTTTCTTCTTTTCTCAACTGTAAAATCCTACCTGTTCATTAGTATTCAAATCAAATGCCATTTTCTCTAAGAACACTCTCCTTATTTCTCAATGTAGAATTAAATACTTCTCTTCATTCCTTCCAAATACTTAAAATTATCTCTTAACACTGGCTAGTATAGTATTAATACTTATTTCATCCTGCTGCATATCACAGTTATCTTTACAATCTGGTGACCAGTAAGCATGTGATCCCCCTGAGGACAGAGATCATGTCCCATTTAATTTTAATTTACCACAACATTAAGCATATTGGTTTGTTCATTGGTTTGTTAGTTGGTTAAATAATGATTCTCTTAATAGATACCAAATAATCAAATCAATATAGCCAATACTTCTCTCTTACTAACCTAATAATAGAGACAATGCAAAAATCTAGTTTCTTAGATATAACTAGAAATAATATCAGAGTCTCTATGTTGAAAACATATTGCAAACCAATCTAAATTTAGATTGTTAAAAATATTTGCATAATAGGTGATAAATAAAGAAATTAAAATAGCTTAAATAGATTAAAAATGTTTCCTATTCAATATACTGCTGGTCCTCTGTAACTCAAACTTAATTTAGGACCCTTTATTTCTTGAAGTCACCCTCAAGTGTTGTCTTCTATGCAATGAACTGAATCTTGAAATTATGTAACATAGTCATCCTTGTGAAATAGGACCTTTTACTTTTCACAAAAAAAAATTGAAAATAAGACTATGCATTATGAGGAATTATGAATCACAAAGATAAGTAGATTCCCTTGTTATTTATAGGATTTATAAAGTGTCTACTAGCTAACAAAATAGGGTAAGCAACTTTAGGTATGTATCCTAGATAATTTGAGAGTAGACAAGGACTGATGTGTAAGATTGCTCCTTGAAATATTATAAAATGGCAAAATGGAAATAATGGGCCAAATATCGTCTACTGCATCTCCAATTTACTCTCTGTCCTTCCTGGTCCTGCTTAGACTTGGGATACTGACTTATAAGTACTACATCCAAAAGCTCCCTTGCTCTCTGACTTCAGGTTAGGTTCAGTTCCTCCAATGAAGAACATTGGCAAGAGTTAGCAAGGAAAAAGGAGAGATGGGTCTGACTATTTATCCTATGGATTTCTTCCCCATGAGGTCTCCTTAGCTAGCTGAGTCTCTCCATGGAAGGTCACTGTTAGTTCTCCAGGTGGTTCCCTCTTTTTCCAGGTGTGCTAACCTCTTCTTCCCTCACCCAGCTCCAGTTCCAGATTTATTGCTGGTAATTTCCTTATTCTCCTTTCTTTGTATTTAAACATTCCTCAAGTTATTCTTAATTGTTCAGCATCTGTTTCCTGAACAGACCCCAACTAAGACAAAATATAAAAACTTTGAGTCAGGTCATGCTTTTCTATGTTCCCTTTCTTCTGTCTCTATGACCATGGAGACAGGTATCAAATGGATTTTCCAACAGCCTGGATCCCTGACTGACTACAATGAGGGGAGGAGCTCTGTATAGGACATGTAGCATACACTAAAATAAACCTTTCATAAATTACTGATATTGCGATGTTTCTTATTATTGTGTAATAACCAAACCTATCATTACTAATAAACATTCAACTGTCAGGCAATGTTCTAAGTTTTGTGAACAAAATAAAGAACAAAGTTCCTGCCATCAAGAAGTTTACATTCTACTAGGAAAGAAAGATGATTAAAAAGTAGAGAACATAATATCGGTTTTTGAGTGATAAGTGTTATGATAAAAAATGAGAGCATAGGTAGTTTGTATAGGTTACTATCTATATTAGTTTCCTAGGGCCATTATACAAAGTACCACAAACTTACTTGCTTAAACAACAGAAATGTATACAATCACAGTTCTGGAGGCTATTAGTCTAATACCAAGGTGTTGACAGCACCATGCTCCCTCTGAAACCTATAGGGGAGAATTCTTTCTCACCTCTTCCTAGATTTTGATGGCAGCCATCAACCCTTGGCATTCCTTGGCTTACAGTTGCATCTTCTTATAAGGACATCAGAAACACTGGACTAAGAGAACACTCTACTCCTGTATAAACTCATCTTTATTACATCTGTAATGACCCTGTTTCCAAATAAGTCCACATTCTGCACTATTGGGGGTTAACACTTTAACATATCTTTATGGAGGATACAGTTCAACCCATAACACTATTAGGGTCAGTATTTCTCAATGCAATAATGTAAAACTGAAACATTATTCAAATGAAGTGTATTCTATATTTAAAATATAATGATAAAATAATTTATAATTTCTAAAGAACTCATTGTTTTCATAAATCACAACAGACTGCTGTTTTTCCTGTTCTCTATAAATCTGTATTTGTTTTTTGTTACAACTATTATGTCCCCACCAAACTTTTAATGTAGAGAGTGTTCTGAGAACATTTATCAATGCCGAATATTTTACACAAATTGAAACCATAGTATGTAATTCAAGTTGCCCTGAGAAAGTTTTGTTTTTATTTTTTTAGACTGAGTATCTCTATGGTTGACAGGATAAAATGTTAATGAGATAGTTCCATATCGCTCATTATGATGCTCATCACTGGGTAATTTTACTTTTATCCTGTCAATTGTGTTTTGTTTGGAAACAAAAATCCATTTAATATTACAATATATAAATATGTTAATACATTCTTAAATATTAATAATTCCCTGTAACATCATATCTTCTGAATAATAAAAGCATATTTAATTTCCGGCTTTATCCATTAGAAAAGAGCCAAGCTAAGTTAGAAGTTATTAAAAAGAAACACCCTGAAAAAAAATAATGTGCAAGAAAAAAAATTAGCTGGCTTCCCTGGTGGCGCAGTGGTTGAGAGTCCGCCTGCCGATGCAGGGGACACGGGTTTGTGCCCTGGTCCGGGAAGATCCCACATGCCGCAGAGCGGCTGGGCCCGTGAGCCATGGCCACTGAGCCTGCACGTCCGGAGCGTGTGCTCCACAACGGGAGAGGACACAACAGTGAGAGGCCTGCGTACCGCAGAAAAAAAAAAAAAAAATTAGGAAATATATATATGTTTTAAAAAACTAAATTGCATGTTACAATGACAATATGCTTGACTTACAATATTTTTTGCTTTACTTTATTAATTAGTAGACTTGATTTATTAGAGTAGCTGTAGGTTACAGAAAAATTGAACGGAAAGTACAGAGTTCCCTATACTCTCTCCCTTCTCATCTGTCGCCCCCACAAACCCCAACCAGTTTCCCTATTATTAACATCTTGCATTGGCCTGGTACTTTTATTAAAATTGATGAACCAATATTGATATGTTATTGTTAACTAAAGCCCATAGTTTAAAGTTCTCTCTTTTATTGTACAGCTCTATGGGCTTTTCCAAATGTATAATGTTATGTATCTGTCATAAGAGTATCATACGCAATAGTTTCACTGCCCTGAAAATCCCCTGTTCTCTACCTCTTCACCCCTCCCACATCAACCCCTAGCAACTACTGATTTTTTTTTTTTTTTTTACTATCCCTATAGTTTTTCTCTTTCCAGGAGGTCAGGTAGTTGGAATCATACAACATGCAGACTTTGCAGACTGGCTGCTTTCACTAAGTAATATATATTCAATGTTCCTCCATGTCTTATCATGGCTGGGTAGCTTATTTCTTTTTATCCCTGAGTAATATGCCATTGTATGGATGTACCACAGTTTATCTGTTGTATTCCATTCACATTTTGAAGGACCTCTTGGCTGCTTCAAAGTTTTGGCAATTATGAATCAAGCTACAATAAACTTTCATGTGCAAATTTTTGTGTGGTACAGTGTGCCTCTTCTTTGTTCTTAAATACTTCTGTATAAACTAATCAGAAGCTGGCAGTGCATTGTTGATGTTGGCTTCAAACCTTAAAGGCAACCTTGTAATTTTTAAAGAGAAGTTTTTTATTGTCAGTTTTATAAAATGATATATTTGCTGGCCTTGACATAATAATGTACTACAGTTTACTTTCCATTCCTTGACATGTTCGAGAAATTAGACAGCAACCATATCCTTGGACCAGCATCCAGATTACAAAAACGAAAGGGAGAACAAATATTCATTGAAGATATGTATCATATCAGGAATTGCACTAAGGATTACAGATCTATAATCTCCATATACATAGATATGATAAGAAAATTAAGGCAAGGAAAGTAATGAAGCAATGATAATTATTTCAATTCTTTAGGGAAAAGTCTATATTCAAATTCAGTTTACTTTTATTGAAAAACACTAAACAAAAACCCTTTAGTTCAAAATATTCTAAATTACATATTAACTATAAACCTTATGAACCTTTATGCAGATAGATTATTTTCTTTAATGGATCAAATCATTCAAACCATTGCAATGCTGCTCCTTATTTTATTTTACTTAATTTTATATTCTATTTTATTTTTTAGTAGAATATTAGCTGGCCATGGGGAATATCAGAAGGTGAAAAAAGAGAAAATGGAGCAAAAGAAATATTTGAGTTAATAATGGCTAAGAATTTTCCAAAATTAATAACACATACCAAATACAAACCTGAGAAGTTAAAAGAACAGCAAGGAGGATATATATCAAATTCTACACTTAGTCATATCATATTCAAACAACAAAAAAGCAAAGATGAAGAGACATCTTGAAAGGAGCCAAAGTAAACAAGACACCTTACTTATAGAGAAATAAGGAAAAAAATTACAATGGACTTTTCATCAGAAATCATGCAAGCAAAAAGAGAGTGAGGTGAAAATTTAAAGTATTTAAAATAAAGAAAAAAAATCAAAGTATAGATTTCTATATCCAGTGAAATTATCCTTCAATAGTGAGGGAGAAATAAAGACCTTCTCAGACAAAAACAAACTGAGAGCCTTCCTGGCCAGTAGACCTGCCTTGCAAGATACGTTAAAAGAAGTTCTTCAGGGAGAAGAAAATTTATATGGGTCAGAAACTGGATCTGCATAAAAGAAAGGAAGAATATCATCGAAGGAATAAAAGAAGGTAAAATAAAATATTTTATATTGGGTTGTATGGTAGTTCTATTTATTTTTTATTTTTTTAGCAATCCCACTACTGGGCATATACCCTGAAAAAAACCATAATTCAAAAAGAGTCATGTACCACAATGTTCATTGCACCTCTATTTACAATAGCCAGGACATGGAAGCAACCTAAGTGTCCATCGACAGACGAATGGATAAAGAAGATGTGACACGTATATACAATGGAATATTACTCAGCCATAAAAAGAAATGAAACAGTTATTTGTAGTGAAGTAGATGGACCTAGAGTCTGTCATACAGAGTGAAGTAAATCAGAAAGAGAAAAACAAATACCGTATGGTAACATATATATATGGAATTAAAAAAAAATGGTTCTGATGGACCTAGGGGCAGGACAGGAATAAAGACACAGACATAGAGAATGGACTTGAGGACACGAGGAGGGGGAAGGGTAAGCTGGGACGAAGTGAGAGAGTGGCATGGACATATATACACTACCAAATGTAAAATAGATAGCTAGTGGGAAGCAGCCCCATAGCACAGGGAGATCAGCTCCATGCTTTGTGACCACCTAGAGGGGTGGGATAGGGAGGTTGGGAGGGAGACACGAGAGGGAGGGGATATGGGGATATATGTATACGTATAGCTGATTCACTTTGTTATACAGCAGAAACTAACACAGCAATGTAAAGCAATTATACTCCAATAAAGATGTTAAAATATTTTATTTTGTTATTCTTAGTTGATCTAAAAGATAACAGTTTGTTTAAAATAATAATAATAATGTTTTGGGTGATTATAGCATATAAATAAGTGACATTATTGACAACAGTATCCAAGAATGGGAGGGAGGAATCGAAAATACTTTTATAGGGTACTCATACCAAGTGTGAAGTGATATTTGTGTTATTTGATTTATTTAAAGTGTCATTCAAAGGTAGACTGAGATTAGTTAAAAATGTATATTGCAAACCCTAGGGCAACAACTTAATTTTTTTTTTTAAGTATAATCGTCATTCTAAGAGAGGAGATACAGTGGAATTATATAAAATGTCAAAACCAGAGAAGGCAGAAAAAGAGGGTAGGGGCAAAGAACAAATGATATTAATAGAAATCAGCTACAAACATGGTAGATATCAATCCAGCTATATCAATAATCACTTTAAATGTACATGGTCTTAATATACCAACTAAAGAGGGATATTGTCAGAATGAATAAAAATAAAAATCTCAACATCTAGTTGACAGCTTTCCCTTTATTTATTTAATAAACCTGAACATCATTTCACATCTAATTCCTAAAGTTAAAATAAAAACTCATATTGATGAATGTACCTTGTCTTACATAGTTCATTGATGTTTAAATCAAACATCCCACGATACCATGCAACTGATCTTCCACATTTAGAAGCACAGCATATCTGTGCCACTGTAGTTTTCCTTGTGGCTCCCTGCCCAGAGCTTACTTTGAAAAGTCACTTCCCTACTGAGATTCCATGACATTCATGGAACTGAGGAAAATGTAAATATATTCATATTAAGGTAAAAATAAAGTTTAGCCTTAAAATTACTACGTATCCAATTTTTATCGACTGTTCTACAAGAAATTCTAGAGGAAATTAGTAAATCACATAAATTTTAAGGAACTTTGAGACTTTAAAATATGAGATCCTGTAATTTGTGTTTGTACTTTCTGTATTTTACAAGAACTGGATGTTCTTTTTACATTTGTCCCCATGTTTAGTACCAATCCATGGTTTCTGGATCAAGTGAGGCCTAATTTATTTATTTAGCAAGATATTTACTTATTGAGCAAGATTTGAGAGACCACAATGCATATAAAACCGGTCAGTTGGCTCCTTTCTGCTCTTTTTAATTATTAAGTAAATATTCATAATATATGAAGAATGAGAAATTAATGTGAGAGCAGATGAGGGATAGGTGATAGAAGAGAGATATATTTGAAAATATGGAAGAGGTTAATGCAAACATGACAGCTTTGAAACCTACTTGCTATTCTGTCCTAAATCACCATGTGTTTCATCAGGATGAAGTGGTCTTTTGTAACAGAAATAGTAGTGCAGAAATAACGGAATCATTTTATATTTCTAAATAATAATAATAATGAGCAAATGGATCTTTTATTTATAGGTTTTTTAAAAAATGTCAATGACACCCTAAACATGCAGGCACATGAATGTGTCTAATTCACTTTTATAAAGCGCTTACATGGTCTCCTAGAAATGATGGTTATTGAGCCAAAGGAATATCATGGGGTAGGAATAGGAAATGGAACCCTTAGTCACAAGTAATATCTGTTGATGAAATGGCTAGAAATTGAATATGCACTACTCAGTGTCATCAGTAAGAAGGTGAAACTCATAGGTGATGGAATAGAACATGGCCCTAAGGTCTGTTATAATGCCCAAATCTCCCATCTCATGATTTACTTTTATTGGTGTTCCTATGAAGGACATTAGTGAGTTTATGTACTGGGGAACCATTTGTTTATGAAAAGCTTGCTTCATTGCATGCCAAATCCATGTAAGTTTCTTTACAGATCCCCTTTTAAGTGGTGAGATTTTTCTGGAAAAGAAAGATGGTTTTGTTGCAGATCCATGGAGCAATCTATGGTTTATAGGAGTTATTGTTCTTTCATAGTATTCATATTAATACCTAGGTAGAAAATTAACCCAAAATAAAAAGAAGATAAAGTGTTGGCAAATTTATTTTATCCTCAATTTGGGCAAAAATATGTAAAAGTCGATACATTATCTATGATATCTAGAAAAAATAGGTGATTGAAAAGAAAATTAGACAAATTAAAAATATTTGTCATTATGGTTTTTAAATTTTTTCATTTAGTTAATCTGTTTAGAAATATCAATAAAAGCCAAACATGTCACCCAAAGTAACCACATACAAAATGATAATTATGTTGAAATCTTAGACTGACCCACATATTTGATGGAGAGTAAAGTGTTGACAGTCTGTGCCGGAAAAAGAAAGTCCATTCCTTCTATTGAATCTTGGTCAATAGACCAATTTCAATCTTCTATTGAAATTCCCTGAATTTCACTTAACTTGCAATTGGAATCATAGGACTGGGGTATCATTCAATGGGGAATATTAAAATGAGTTTTCTCATTTTTGCAGTGATTTTATACAAAAGAAGAATCATCATTTTCATGAAATATTTTTCTACATACGAAAATGAATTTTGCTTGTGAAGTCTGTGCTATTTTACATTTTTCTAAATATACTTTATCACCTGACAAAGATAGAATAGAAGCCATATTTTGATTTGTTTATTATCTTTATAGATTCTAAAGATTGAGTTAGAATTCAGACAAAAACATAAAGCACTTAGTGAATTTGAATGTTGTATTCTAAATAAGACCACACTGATATGATCTTGTCCTTTGCTGTTCTATTGCTTTCAAGTAGCAGATTAAAGTTTTCATTGCTATAAAGGATTATTATTTTTTTTAATCTGTCATTTTTTCTCAATGGTTGCTATAACCTTTAATTATCAGTACAAGAAAAGCAAGTTATTTCCCACAGATGAAAACATTATCTATCTTGAGTTTTATGTATTTTGGATAAAAAAATAATTAAGCACAGTTCAATTAGTATTTTTACTTAAAAAGTAAAAATAAACAGAATTATAAACTACACGTCTTCTGATGTAGGCATGCTGTCCAAACATTAGCAATCTGACTTAAAATACATCTTCATTTCATTATATAATAAAATATTGCAAATTTGTGCAAAAGGTGAACTAGATTTGTTAGAATGTTTTGAATGTCTGTTTATTTACCTTCTTCTAGAGTATTCCTTCCATCCATGTAAGTAGAAATTGGTTTATTTTATGCAAAAATACCAACACTTTTAGTTTTTTAAGGAACCTCCATACTGTTCTCCATAGTGACTGTATCAATTTCTATTCCCACCAACAGTGCAAAACGGTTCCTGTTTCTCCAAACCCTCTCCAGCATTTATTGTTTGTAGATTTTTTTTATGATGGCCATTCTGATCGGTGTGAGGTGATGCCTCATTATAGATTTGATTTGCATTTCTCTAATAATTAGTGATGTTGAGCATCTTTTCATGTGCCTCTTGGCCATCTGTATATCTTCTTTAGTGAAATGTCTATTTAGGTCTTCCACCCATTTTTTAATTGGGTTGTTTGTTTTTCCGATATTGAGCTCCATGAGCGGTTTGTATATTTTAGAGATTAAGTAAGCCAGAAAGAGAAAAACAAATATTGTATATTAATGCATATCTGTGGAATCTAGAAAAATGGTACAGATGAACTTATTTTTAGGGCAGGAATAGAGACATAGATGTAGAGAACAGACATGTGGACACAGTGGGGGAAGAGGAGTGTGGGACAAATTGGGAGATTAGGTTTGACATAAATACACTACCATGTGTAAAATAGATAGCTAGTGGGAACCTGCTGTACAGCACAGGGAACTCAGCTGAGTGCTCTGTGACGAACTAGATGGGTGGCATGGGGGGGGACAGAGATCCAAGAGGGAGGGGATATAGGTATACATATAGCTGATTCACTTCATTGTACAGGAGAAACTAACACAGCATTGTAAAGCAATTTCACTCCAATAAAAAAAAAATACACTTATTTCTAAATGCTATCTGGAAAAAAAACAATAATATATATAGGGTCTTTGTTCAGACGGGCTTAAGATACATCAGATATATAATCTCATATTCTGAGTTGCAAAGAAGGGGTATTTTCCAATACCATTAAGGCTGATATAAAACCAGATAATTGGTAGGTCAGGATTCTAATAAGTGGGAAGTGAAAAATTACTTATTTGTGTCCACTGCATGCTTGAATCTATACAATAAATATAGTTCTGTACTGTTTAATGGCTTCCAACTGAGAAGAGTTAGGAAACAAAACTGACCTATATATGTAGGAAATAATATATGAACAATACTAAATTATACAACTATCTTATCCGTTACATAATTTTTTTGAGCAACAACTGTGTTAGGTGCTACAGTAGTAAAGAAATGAACCAAGTGTACATTTTACTCTTTGGAGGGGGATAATGAAAAAGCAGAAAGCAAAAATAATTGATGTAGAATCAAATAAATCTTTAAATATGTATTCAAATATATATATACCTACACATATATGTAGACATGCAAAATAATTGAAGAACCTTTTGCGGGGGGAAGTGTTGCAGCTTTATTATGAAATTGCATTTAATTTGGGTCTAGAAAGGTTGTAAGGAATTCATTTAACTCTAAAAGTATAAAATAATCTTAAGTGCAAAGGGAACCTAAAATGAATAACTTCAAGAAATATTCATTTACTCATTCATTCACTAAGCATGTATTGACGGATTTGTATAAATTTAGAGGGGGAAAAATACAAGAATTCTCTTGTGACTGGAGCATGAAAGGGAAAATAGTAGTAAGGGCTGGAAAAGGGCAAGATGAAACCAAAAAGTGGAGGGTCTTAAATTCCTTCCTAAATGAATGTGCTATAATCTGTAGGCAAGTTAGGGCCAATTCACTCTATTCTATGCCTCTACACAGCAGTCTAGAAACTCGCAGGATATAAAATGGGTACAGAAAGCAAACTGATATGAATTCAGGCCAATTTACCCCAGGTATCAGGAGACGGAGCTTCTGCGTTATTTTCGATCATGGTACTTCCAAACAGCAACGCAAGGAAGTAGAACAATTAATATAGACTGTCATATGTTTTATTAATTATCTTGATTTAGAGTCAATCCAAGAAGTAATAAGCCATTATTGCTTAGGAAGTTTCTAGAGCAGGTGATCTCAAAGAAATCCTTATTTATATAACTCAAATTCTTCCACTTCACAATCAGAATCCTTGTAATCTGCATCCCAGTCTTCCCCCAAGGTGAGACACTCTAGACCACTGATAAGTGGGCCACAAATTACTGTTTATCTCATTTGCCTGTGCTCATTGAGATGGAGAATCCAGTGCCAGAACCTACTCTGGGCTAAAGAGAACCTGGTGCAGGACTTTGATTTTGATTGTGAAAGATGGAAAGCTTTTTCTTGGCCTTAAGTTGAAGTGAGATATTGTATAGTCTTGTGCATGAGGGGAGTATTTCTGTGAAAATAGTTCCAACCCAGTGGAAGGAGAGATAACAAATTGAGATAAGCTGAATTCTAATTTTTTCATTTGGACCCTGAAATCACCTTTACTTGAAATCAGATTGTCCCTGGGCTTAGTTATATTAGTCAACTTTTTTTTTTTCATATATGTCAGTTGTCCCCAAGTGTCTTTTTTGTATCTGAAAATGTCTTTCTTTTACCTTCACTTTAAAAAAGATTTATTGAGGTATAAGTGATATAAAAAGCAGATATTTAATGAATACAATTTGATGAGTTTGGACGTATGCATACAACCAAGATATCACCACAATCAACATAATAAACATAGCCATCACCTCCAAAAGTTTCCTTGTGTATCTTTTTGTTTGTTTGTTTTCTGTGGTAAGAACATTTAACATGCGATCTAACCTCTTAAGATTTTGAGTTCACAGTATAGTATTGACAGTATAGGCGGTGTGTTGTACAGCAGATCTCTAGAACTTACTCATCTTGTACAACAATTGAAACCATGCCCCCTAGAATTAAGAGAAGCTGATGGCTAATAGAAATTCTTGAGCTTGTCTTGCAGAGCAACAGATAGGGGGAACAGCTTGTTGAAACCCTTCTGCTTTCGTCACGTGTCTTCATTGATTAAGCTCACTTTAGTTATTTTGCTTTTCTTTTTTTCCCTTCTTTTTAACAGACATCTTCCCAGCTTCACACAGCCCAGTTGTTTTACAGGAACTTGGAGTCAGCTCCTGTGCAGCGCAAGCCAGCTAAGGCTGGTTGGCACCACCGACTCTAAAACTGGGCCCACGCAGGTGTTCAATGAATGGGCTTTTGACATCAGAGGGCTGGAACATGCCTCCAATGTGAATAGCAGAAGCATGTAACTCCCATGCCCCTGCGTAGAGCACCAATTACCCCACCTTTTCCCTATCTCCAATCACCTTTCCCCATGCCTAAGACCACCCTGCTTATCCCATAAATATCCCAACTCCCTCGCCTTCATGGGGGTGGTTCTCAGACTGGTTCTCCCTTCTTGCTTGGCTGTCTTGTGGCAGCAGTAAACCTCCGCATCTCAGTGTTTGGCTTGCTACTTGTCCGGCAAGTTGACCTGGTTCCCTAACACCGTGATTTTATACTTATTCAGTAACTCCCCATCACCTGGCAAACACCACACTCTTTTCTTCTGAGTTTGACTATTTTAGGTACCTCATACAAGTGGAATCATGTAGTATTTGTCCTTCTGTGACTGACTTATTACACTTAGCATGCCTTCCAGGTCCATCCATGTTGGTGCAAATGGTACAATTTCCCTCTTTTGTGAGACTGAATTATATGGACATTTAGTTACAGGCCTCAGAAGAATATTCAGGATGTGAAGAATCACTTCCAAGAGAATGTTAATGATATTATCCAGGGACAGGATGAATAGAGGAAATACATTTGAAGGAATTCTACATTTAATGAACAGGCAAAGAAAGGGAAGCCAATAAACAGCTAGTAAAAGAGTAGGAATAGAAGGAAAGGGAAAACTAATATCTTTGAAATCTCTACGTGGTATTTATTTTTTAATCTGCTAAATCTCTTTATTCATATTGAACTCTAGCTCTGTTACTGAGCTTTCCTAGTTGAAACTATACTTTTCCAAATATAAGTGGGGAACAATATGCTACTGAGGAAGCTCTTACTTTTGCTATTCTAAAACAGGTGTGTGGGGCTTCCCTGGTGGCACAGTGGTTGGGAGTCCGCCTGCCGATGCAGGGGACGCGGGTTCTTGCCCCGGTCTGGGAGGATCCCACATGCCGCGGAGCGGCTGGGCCCGTGAGCCATGGCCTCTGAGCCTGCGCGTCCGGAGCCTGTGCTCCACAACGGGAGAGGCCACAGCAGTGAGAGGCCCGCGTACCGAAAGAAAAAAAAAAAAAACATTAAAACAGATGTGTGTTTTTTAAGCTTTCAAAACTATTTTGTAATATCAAAGGCTCAAATAAAATAAAATGTTAGCATACGTGCATTTAAACATTCAGACTTAGTCAAGGATTATCATAAAGTGTTAGCACCACGTATTGTTACAAGAGGGAACTTTGTTCTTTATTTTCCTACTTGCTATAGGCAACCACCAGTTATTTACTTCCTTTATTTCCTTTCAGTAGTTATTCCCAGCAGGACAAATCTCTTAGAGTGAAAGAACCATCAAAGTTGGAGGAAAAAAAAATAATTTAGGTACAAATATAAAAACACCTTCTCAATCACAATTAATTTATTAGATAAACCATCTTAAGTTTTTGTCTTAGAAAATAAGCAGGAGTCTTACTTTCTATCCAGGTGGGCTTAATCTAATTAATTAACTCTTTAAAAGCAGAGTCTTCTCTGGCTTGTAGTAGAAGTCATAGTGATTTGAAGCATGAGAAGGATTTAGTGTACTGGTAAAGGCTTTGAAGACGGAAGGGGCCTCATGCAAGGACCGGGGAATGTCCCCAGTCTAGCAGCTGAGCTTGACCCCTAGCTGACAACGAGAAAGGAAGTGAGATCCTCATTCCTACAACTATAAGGAACTGAATTCTTACAAGAACCTGGATGAAATTAGAGGTAACGTTTCCCCCAGAACTTCCACATACAAATCAGCTTTACTGATACCTTGAATTTGGACTTGTGAGTTCATAAACAAAGAATCTAGTAGAGTCTGCCTGGACCTCTGATCTACAAAACTGTGAGATTAATAATTGGATATTATTTTGAATCACTAAATTTATGGTAATTTGTTATGGAGCAATAGGACACATGGGAAATGGAAACTAATCATTTTTGTTAATTTTTAGAGGAGTATTTCAAACCAAATAGGCAGAAATATTTAACTATATATTTTTCCATGAATTTGTTTGCTACCATTCCCTATGTTAATAAATTCAAATATCCTGAAATATCCCTCCACAGAATTGGTGAGAACATTTTGAAAAATGATTGTGGTATTTTGTCATTTGAGTTATAGTTTTCAACTGTTGTACTATATTTTCTTTAATATTTTTCTCATTTTTTCTGTTTTTCAATTTGTTTAGGTTTCTGTCTAACCTGGGTTTTCTCTCTCCCAGTCTATGTGTCCTCTACTTTTAAAATATCCCTATTTTAAAAGTGCTTTCCTTTTCACTTGATAGATGAATTAATTTTTTTTTCTCTTTATACTTGTTTGTATGGAGTTCTGTTTTTTTTGTATTTTAGTGTTCTTGTTCCTTTATCTTATATTTTATATTCCTAAATAAAAATTCATCTTCCTGAAGCAACTACTGAAGTTATCAAAGCATGATCCACTCCTTTCAAATTTCACCAACACATACACTTATATGCCTGTTTCACCATAACTTTATATTACTCTAAACTTATTTTTCTATAAATAAAACCGATCAGTAGCTATAAGTTGAATTTTTATGTTAAGTGACTTGTGCAATTACTTGTGCAAATATTCTTTTATTGTTCTTGTTGAGACCAGAAATTAAAGCAACCATAAGGCAAACATTTCTCTGACATATTTAGTCCATATGTGGGCCTGTAAAGAGGTCTCATAAGAATATTTCTTTAACTTCTTCTCTATTCTTTCTATTTGATATTAAAGTGTAACAGTAAGTTATTTGTGCCTATTTTATCTGTTCTTCCTTGTATTCTGTTCTCCAAATCATATAATTTCTGTCCCACTTACATAGAATAAATATGCAAGTTTTGTTTAAGTTTGAATCATGTAATTTTCTTCATTACCTGTATTTTCACTGATTTACTTCTTGACTTCTTTCTTGTGGTACCTTATTTCAATTATTAAAAATAATTAAAAATAATTAGTTTATTTACTTAGTTTATTGTTGATAATATACTTTCTCCCCAAAAAACATAATATAAACTAGCTCAACACTGTTTTATTTTTCAAATATTTTTCCTTCCCAATCTTCTCCTAATCAAAGATTTCATTATATTTAGTTTATCTTTTAATTCTCTTGTTCCAATAAAGAATAATTTTAGATACATATATTTCTCCTTAAATTTGTTTCTAATAATATTACTAATATATTTCTCTGTTATTTACAGGTACACAACTCTGTCCCTTGGTATATAATTTCAGAGGTGTGATATAGTAATAAAAAGAAAAAAACATCCAGGAGTATATTCTTGCAAACTTTCAAAAGAGGTAAGTTATATTAATGTTATCAATAGTATATGATTGCCTCCCAGTAATAATTAGATGATACAGGTAGAAGTCAATGAAAAGAGGTTAGACTTTAAAAATAATCTGAGTTTGCATTGTCAGAGTTTTCATTGTCATTTGTTTCTAGGTATTTTTTGATTTCCTCTTTGATTTCTTCAGTGATCTCTGGTTTTTTAGTAGTGTGTTGTTTAGCCTCCATGTATTTGTATTTTTTACAGACTTTTTCCTGTAATTGCTATCTAGTCTCATAGCATTGTGGTTGGAAAAGATACTTGATATGATTTCAGTTTTCTAAAATTTACCAAGGCTTGATTTGTGTCAAGATACAATCTATCCTGGAGAATGTTCCGTGAGCACTAAAAATAGAACTACCATATGACCCAGCAATCCCACTACTAGGCATATATCCTGATAAAACCATAATTCAAAAAGAATCATGTACCACAATGTTCATCGCAGCTCTATTTACAATAGCCAGGACATGGAAGCAACCTAAGTGTCCATCGACAGATGAATGGTTAAAGAAGATGTGGCACATATATACAATGGAATATTGCTCAGACATAAAAAGAAACAAAATTGAGTTATTTGTAGTGAGGTTGATGGATCTAGAGACTGTCATACAGAGTGAAGTCAGAAAGAAAAAAACAAATACTGTATGCTAACACATATATATGGAATCTAAAAAATAAAAATGGTTCTGATAAACCTAGGGGCAGGACAGGAATAAAGATGCAAATGTAGAGAATGGACTTGACAACAC
Organism: Lagenorhynchus albirostris; assembly: GCF_949774975.1. Taxonomy (NCBI): domain Eukaryota; kingdom Metazoa; phylum Chordata; class Mammalia; order Artiodactyla; family Delphinidae; genus Lagenorhynchus; species Lagenorhynchus albirostris. Next base: position 70,334,774 of record NC_083095.1, on the reverse strand, counting down.
GGGGAGGGGCAAGGGTAAGCTGGGATGAAGTGAGAGAGTGGCATGGACATATATACACTACCAAATGTAAAATAGAAGCAGCTGCATAGCACAGGGAGATCAGCTTCGTGCTTTGTTATCACCTAGAGGGGTGGGACAGGGAGGGTTGGAGGGAGACACAAGAGGGAAGAGATATGGGGATATATGTATATGTATAGCTGATTCACTTTGTTATAAAGCAGAAACTAACACACCATTGTAAAGCAATTATACTGCAATAAAGATGTTTAAAAAAAAAGCAGGGTGAGGAGAGATACAACTTGTGAGGATTGAAATTTGGAAAATTTTGAGGTATGGGAAATAAAGAGTGGAAAAAAAAGTTTTTGGGGAACAGCTATGAGTCCTGCAAATGATACTGAGAAGGCAGAGATGGGGAGAGAAAATTATAAAAATGGTTTCCTGTGCATAAAGGTCCAAAGGACTCAGAAATGATTTGAAGTGTTTTAAGTTCCTTTCTGTCTACTGATCAGAACCAACTGTTTCTTTTAATATGACACCATCCTGAGACTGGACCACATGGGGCCCCAGGGCCCCAGTTAAATTTAGGTTACTCATAAAATATTTTCCTTTAGAAATAGAAGCCTTAAATAAAACACAGTGTGTAAATTTAAAAAAAAATCTAGAGTAGCTAGAAAATAAGTAGGAAGTGATTTAAGAATTATAGCCATCTCACCTAGATTGAAATGTAATTTAAAAAATAGAATTAGAAGAGTATTTACCAAAATATGACATTTGATCCAAATTATTGTTCTTTGGTCAGAAATATTCTTTAAGCTAAATAATTATTATTGTACCAAATCAAATTTTCTATATGTTGATAAGTATCTATTTGCTATAGTCAATATTCATTGAAATCTTTTTTTTTTTTGGTCTTCTGTGACATTGCAGGCTTCCAGTTTTGTTTCTATTTTTTGACATTTTTATTTTGTTCTCTTCATTGGTTCATTTTATTTCTCTAATTTGAGTCTGGGAGACATTTCCTAGAGCTTGAACTTTTCTTGTTCACTATAAATTCATTTCACCCACCCAAGTTCATCTCTTCTTCCCTTTTCCATTATAGTAAATGATATTCTCTTTGGTTTAGAAATCCAGTGTCAAACTTAAGACTACGTCCATATTCTCATAATTTCTCTTTTTTCCATTGCTTCTTTCATAACTCATATCTGATCAGTGACTAAATTGTAAAGGGTAAGCATTGTATTGACATGTATCATGCTTATCTACATTTCTATAGCCACTGTCTTTCCCAAACCTCATTATTTGTTGAATTACAAATTCTAGTCCACTCCTTAGTCTCTGTCTCACTACTCTCTAAGGCAGAGTAAATGTAACCAATGGAAGAAATTAACCACCAGTGTCAACTTTGAAAAAATTTAACCTAGGGTTGGGGAAATGATGAGAGATGGATACAATCATTAAATATATTAGCTTGATCAATGTCAATTAGTACTTTAGAAACAAACTTTAAAAACTGAGGGGAAAAAGTAGGCTTTCACCAAAAGAACAAGCAAACAAGAACAATAAAAATAAACAAAAAACAAAAACTGTAAGGGCTATGACACAAAGAGGCCAGAAAAGAAGGGCTAAACCAATTTAACACTACATGACATTTATCAGAAATAAGAGAAATTAGACATCCTTCCTTTGTAGAATTTGAAACAAAGAAATAAAATATAATGCTTTTCTGGAGGTGTTTTGTCCAGAGGGCATATCTAAATGATTTAAATACCTTGAAATCTATTTAGACTTGCTTTACGGTCAGTATATGGTTATTTTATTTTGTAAAACATCCTGTGTGTTCTTGAAAAGGATATGCCTTCTGTAGTTATTTCAGTTAGGTTAAGTCAACAAAAATTCTAACAGCAAATGAACAAGAGCTGATCACCTACAGTGGACTGAAAATTACCTTTCTATGAAGTTTTGATACCTGTAACCTGGTTGTAAGAATATAATGGGATATTATTAAAGTATTGAGGGAAAACAGCTGTGATGCAGAATTTTATATCCAACTAAAATGCTATTGAACACTGAGAATATTAAAAAAAATATTCCCAGGCACATTCAGCTTCAATTGGCTTGACATACAGAGCATATACTGAAAATATTTTTGAAAAAAGTATTCAGATAAGAAAATCAATATAGACAGCATGTCAAGAGATATAGGATGTACAAATCCTAGAATATCTTAATAAAATATATTGTTACGTCAGTTTTTAAAAATAAATGTTTTATAGTTTCACATGCATAGAAAAATATTCACAAATCATAAATATATATCATAATGAATAGCACATAATACACACTTCAATGGATATCACAAAATATAAAGAAAAATAGACTAGAATTTTACAATAAACATAGGTAACAACAACATAGGTCAGGATTGCATTACTAGAAACCCAGAATCCCTCTCAACTCCTTCCTAGGATAATTTCCTCCTAACCTTTTCCAGATAACTAATATCTTCATTTTCAAAAATTTCTTCATAATGCTTTCTAGGTTACTGTTTTGAGCTCTGTACTCTATTTAGTAGATTAATTCCTGGATAATTGATTCTGATATTAATATTAGTGGAATCATTTTTTCAAATTTTATATTTTGGTAAATGGAAATACAATTGATGACTCATAGCTAACTACCTTGTAAATGTATTTATATATTAAAATAGTTTATCTGTAGATTATTTAAGATTTTCTTTGAAAAATAGTTTCATTTCTTCCTTTCAAGTTCTTTCATCTTTTTTTTCTCCTTGCCTTTTTCACTATTTATATTGTCAGGTATAATGTTGAACAAAATTAATAGAGGGTATAATTTTCTTGTTCCCAGTATCAAGAGGGAAATATCCAGTATGTCACCATTACAAAAGATGTTTGTTACAGCCATTTTGGAGATAGCCTTTAATAAATTAGGGATTTCTTTCCACATTCATAGTTTTGGTAATAGTTTTTATCATGAATAATATTTAGAATTTATTATTTTTTAATTATGGAGAATTTCATATGATTTTTCTACTTTATACTATTAAGGTGATAAATTGTGTTTCAAAAATTTGGATATGAAAACATATTCATTTCTTTAGCAAATGCAAAAATGCTGATGGTTTATATATTGCTGGATTTGATGTATAATATTTAATTTAGAATTTTTCCATCTGTGTTCATAAGAGCGATTGGCCTATAATTGTCTTTTCTTGTAACATCTTTCTCAGGTTTCCAAATTAATGTTATGCTAGATTCATAAAACAAACTGGGAACTATTTCCTTTTTATCTGTGGAAATATGTGTGTAAGGTTGGTTTTATTTCCTTTGTAAATGTTTTGAAGAATTCTCCATTGAAACAATGGGACCTACAATTTTTGCATGTGTGTGACAAAGTTATTTGTTACAGATTATTTTTTTTCAGTAAGTGTAGGGATACTTTAATTTTTATGTCTTCTCATGTCAGTTTTGGTAAATGGTAATTTTCAAAGATTTTTTTCCATTTAGTTTAAATTGCCAAATATATTTGCATAAAGTATCTCAAATCTTATGAATTTCTTTATTCTGTAGGATCTGTCATTGCATTGTGTTTTATAATTACTGCACATTCTTCCGTCCTCTCCCTCCTTCTCTCCCTTCTCTCCCCACCCCAAGTTTTGCAGATTAGTGATTTTACTTTTCTTTACAAGGGGACAACTTTAAAAAAAACCTTCTTTACTGTGTGATTCATAATGTACCCATTTCTGTTAACATCTTAATTTTTTATATGGTTTCTAATTTCATTTGATTTGGTTTACTGTTTGGTTTCTAGCTTCTTTATGTTAAAAGTTTTAGGCTTATTCTGTTTTAAGCTGTTGATTCAGGTACTTAGATTATTGAATTTAGCTTTTCTTTTTCCTTTTTAATATATACCATTAAGGTTATAAATTTTCTTGTGTTTTCAATATGTCATATTTTCTTCTTCATTCATTTAAAATATTTTCTAATCTTCATTGAGATTTATGTTGTGATTTATGGATTATTTAGGAATAGATTGCCTGACTTTAAAACACTGAGGGATTTTTAAGTTGTCATGTAGTTGATTTCTAACTTAATTCAACTAGTGTCAAAAAATGTATTATTTCAATCCTTTAAATTTGTCAAGACTTGCGTTATGGGACAGCATATGTCACATTTGAATAAATATTAAATCTGTACATCAAAAGAATACATTATGAGTTCTTGAGTGCAATGGTTTATATGTGTTAATTAGGCCAAATTTTTTAATAGAGATAGTTAAATCTTCTAAATTCTTACTGATGATTTTTTTCTATTTCTTCCAATAGTTAACATGGTAAAATTTGTAATATGATTATGGATTCATATATTTCTCCCATTATTACATGCATACAAATTTAAAAGTGCCATGTCTTCCTGGTATACTTCTCATTTAACATTATGAAAAGTATGTCATTATCCCTAGTACTCACTGAGGCCATAAAATTTATTTTCTCTTATAGTAGTATAGCTACACCAGCTTTCTTTTGGTTGTGTTAGCATGATAAAGCATTTTTCATCCTTTTTATTCAGGCTTTCTATATCCTTTTTTTTTTTTTGTAAAAACCACTTAAAAGACTTTAAAATTTATTTTTGAAATTTTCCTTAATTGGAGTATTAAAATCATTTATATCTAGCTAAAGATACTTAGATTTTAATCTACCACCTTGCTATTTTTTCCATCTGTTATGTTTCCTTTGTTCTTTCTTGCCGTCATTTTAATTAAGCATTTTTATTCTTCCATTTGCTCCTTTATTATCTTATTAGTTTTAGTATCTTATGATTTTACCCTGGATATTACAATGATTCCTTGACTTAAGGTCTAATATAAAATAACACTTTAATCACTTTTCTTAAAGTATAAATATCTTAGAATACTTTTGACATATTTTATTAGGTAGTTTTTGTCAATTTTTATTTAAAATTTTATATTACAGCATTTTTTTTGTTTACATGGTCAATATTCATTTATATTTATCCATGTATTTTATTCTTTCCTTACATGACATTTGTTTCTGAATTTCTATGTATATATACCTGGAATAATTTTTCTTGTGCCTGAAGAATAGCATTATTTCCCTTAGTTTAGTATTTATATCTGATGTAGGCAATTCCTCATTTGTTTTGTTTTTCTTAAATGGCTTCATTTATTTTCCTTATATCAAAGGACATTTCAATTGTGTGTAGAATTCTAGTTGGCAGTTGACTTCCATTTGAGAAGTCATCTCTACGTCATATTGTCACTCCTTTATAAATAATGTGTCTTTTTTCTAGAACTACTTTTAAAATAGTCTCTTTGTCATTAACTATGTTTTCCTTAGTTTTAAATTAGGAGCTATATGGTTATCTCTATATTTGTCCTGCTTCATTGCAGCACTTCCTGAATCTGTGACTTAGAATTTTCCAAAGTGATGAAAAATTTTAAGCTTTTACTTATTTAAATGTGACTTTTGTTCATTACATCTCTTATCTCCTTCTGGAATTCTACTTACTAGTTAATTCTGGTTAACTCTAAACATATGTTATGCATATAAGTGCTCTTTGGCCCACCTTTTTAGTTCTTAATTTTGATTACTATTTTATGCTTAGAATTTCCTTAAATTTCTTTATTGGATCACAAGTATTTAAAGTCTAAGTCTGATGACCCTAGTATTTGGATCTGGGCTTGTTCCTATTGTCAATATTTTTTCTTTAGTTTTTAGTCAAACTCATCTTTTAGTATTTTATTGTATAGACATATATACATACACATTTAAATGATGCTCATTGCCTATGAAGATTCTTATGATAAGTTAAAAAAAATCTGGTTTGCATTACCACTTTCCACAGAAGACTAATTTTGTTTTTGGGGGGTGGCCTAAGAGCTGTGCAGATCACTTCCAAGCAAGCAGCAATTAAACTGGTTTGCAGTTAGGCTGCAATTCTTGTGAATGGTAACCTATTTCATTTCCATCCTTGCTCTTGGGCCTTTGAGGTTTCAGATGAAAGCCTTGGGTGTTTAAAAGGGGCCTCACTTGTAGTGTCTTTACCAATGTTTTTTATTCCTCTCAGCCCTGTAAGACTATTAACATTTCTGCTTAGCTTCTCAGCCTAGCAATAGACATTTACAGATGGGAAAATCTTTCAAGGGTCAAAGGATTATCAACAGTGCTCTTTCTGTTCTGAAGTGCCCTTTTCTTCAGTATTTTGGCCCTGTAATATTTAATGGTTTGGTGTCTTTTTGACACTTTAATTCATATTTTTTATATGTTTTTCTCAAAGGGGGAGTTGAATCCAGAGTTAGTTTATTATTGTTTAGAGAAAAAAAACAAGGACAACCAAAATAGAGGATATAAATTTAAACAAAACAGAATGGAAAATTTAAACAAAACAGAATGGAAATTACAGAAGTGCTAGGATTTTCATCCAGTAGATTAAGGAAACTTTCCTGAAAGAAATCTTGTAGAACCATGAAAGACAAAAATGGAGTTACATTGAATGACATCACCAAGTTTGGTTTTGTTCATTCAAAACAATTGGATCATTGCTCTATAATTTTCATCAATTTTAATTTTCTGAGTTCTTTTTATTTTTTTTATGTAGAAATGTAAGCATCTGAGATGTACCCAAGATAGCAGAGAATTAGCAAGGGTACTGAAAAATATCAAAACATAATTTTAATATGGAATTATAACCAAGCTGTGTTATAATGCAATTGTACTTCTGTCTTTCAAAATTGGTTATGGTTAAACTCCAATCTGTCAATAAGTAGAAACTAAATAGAAACTAAATAAATGGGAATTTAAAAATGATAATATGTGGTAAAATTATTTGGGAAAGTTTGGCATTCAGTTGTTTTTATTTTCTGCCACTTCTGCAGGTTTCAGTGGTAACTGAGGTCACGTAACACAGAAGTATTATTTATGATAACAGACCCCTGAGAAATTGGAATTCAGCACTAAAGTAACAATAGGGGGAAATTGTACTAATAACATCTTAAAGAAAATGAATAATAAACTCAAATGATGGTGCTTAAATATATAAAACTAAAAGAGTATTGTAAATGAAACTATGCGAATGTGTGTTTACCTTTCATTGTATTTCATTACAAATAGAGAAATTCCACTTATAGTATTGAGTGTATTGAACTTTCAGGTTCAAAAGGCTGGAGTTTCTTTTCCTTCTGTAGGTGGGAATTCAAGCATTACTAAATAAGAGAATATCAGGACCTTTACATTCTGTATCACTTCCAAGGTAGCTGGGCAAATGGTAAAAAAAAAAAAAAAAAAAAAATTATCATAATTTCCTGATTTTTTCATAAGTTTTTACTCAGATTACTAACTGTAATCAGCATATATATGTATATATGTGCATACATATATGATTGCATAGTTGTTAGATTTTCAAAAAAGGAGTACATCAGAAAACTTCATGCAATAATTTGAATGTTACAACTTTTTTTTTTTTTATCTTGCTGCTGAGTGCAGACTGTGCTGTTTCACATCTTATTACAAGACTCAGTGAATAAAACATATTTGATAGCTTGGCAGTAGAAGAAAAATTTGTATTTAAATGAGGACAGAAGACATTGGGCACGGATCGATATGATTATGCCACAACTGATGACTCATAAGTAATGACACAGTCTAGTGCTCGTGAAGCAAATCTGCTGATGGGAGTGAGCGGAATGCAATCAGTAAGATATGCACAGGGAAGACAGGAGCACATCCACACGTGTGTGAGGGATTATTTAGCAGGAAGCTTCTTCCAAGTAGCGTATCTGTAGGAAACCATTTGTTGGTTTCTCAGCAAAGGTCTTTGGGGTGAAGATATTATATATCATGAAACAACAACAAAAAAAGTTTGAGCCTAATGGCACTTGAAAGCTGGTCTTGACATACATGTGTGTACAGTTAAAAGACCAATCAAATGAATAGCCAACAGTCAGTTTTGGAAATTTTAAACTCAGATTTTTTTATGTCCTCTTATATGTGATCGTGAGGTCACAGATTAAAAATTATGAAATTTTCAGGAAGAGCCACTCCTGCTTTTATCATACATTTTGAATGATTCAACATTGACATTGTATTATTACTGTTTTTCATCTTTCTTATTGAAGCTCATCACCTGTCTTGTCTAATGCTTTCCTTTTCTTCTCCTGATAATTTACATATGATTATAACAAAACACTAGCAGTCTCATAAAATTGTTTTCTTATCCTAAGAAATTCTCTGAAGGACTATATTGTTTATATCTTTATATTTTGGACTGAGTAGAATACCTTGCTTATTATAGGTGAAACAGGGTAAATGCGGAATGACTGAAAATAAGCATATATAAAAACAGCCTCAACATGAGAAGAGACTTGGGATAGTTATAATATAGACATTCATTTTACTTTTTCCTAAAGCCAAGCTATTACTATTAGCTGGAGATTGTGTTAAATTAAGTTCCTTATAGAAGGCAAAACAAAACTAGTGGATTAAAAAAATTCTACCCCCCCCTTTCATCCCCCCAACAAGATGTCTGGAATAGCTAGTCCCGGGCTGATCAAGGACAAGCCAAGGACATGATCAAGGACCAAGATACTTGAAATCTTCCTGTTCCAATATTTTATAGTCTTGCTTAGTCTTCATGGCTTACAAAACTTAACACTGTACTTACAGCCTAGGTAGTAAGTACACAGGACACAGGGCAAATGATGTTGGATAATATCCTTTTCTTTCCAAGGGCTTTTCTAGAAGCATCACCTAGTACCTTCTATTTTCTTTTCATTTGCCACAGCTGTGTCGAGTAGCTTCTCCAAGTAGGAAATTGGGAAATGTTTTTTTCAACATATTCATACCCATCGGGCTTCTCTTAATAGATAGAAAAAAAAGAATTGTTTGGGGGAGACACCTGATAATGTCAGTCACAGACATTATCAACCCAAATATACTTCTCCATGAATTTCCCTGATGACAGGGAATTCTTTTTGCATGGTTGTGGGGAAGAGTGGTCTTTGATTACCTTGTCAGGGGACATTTGGCAATATCTAGAGAAATGTTTGGTTGTCAAAAATGTGGGTGGGGGTTGCACTGGAATCTAGTGGTTAGAAGCTGGGAATGCTGCTGAACATTCTGTAATACACAGGACATCCTCCAACAACAAGTAATTTCTGGCCTGAAATGTCAATAGTGTCGAGGTTGAGAAAACCTGGTCTATACCACCTGGCATTGGGATATGATCTCCCAGGGAAATGTTAAAAGAAATACAAGATGAAGAAGCAGGAGGAGTAGCAAAACTACAGCTATCACGTTCAATCACAGAACCTAATTGTCTTCAAATAATCTGAAAGATTAACTTGTCAAAAATAGAAGCAAATTTTCAGTATTTCTTCAGAAGGCAAGAAATTTGTAATGATGAATATATTAAAAATTTACAGTCATTTGAACTGTCCAAAAATAAAACATTAGGCACCTTTACAGCACTGAATGTCCTTGGAGGATATTATGGTGTCCATTTGTGAAGAATTCTTTGTATTATAAAGTTTTGAAATGTATGAGCATATTGGAGCCAGATCAACACAAAGGTCATTTCTAACTCTTTAATATAAACCACTTTTAGACAGAGAGGCTATCAGTGTGGGTCTATAGGGGCCACTAGTCTATGCACCAGATAATTTATGAACCAAGAGAAATGTGATTGAGGAATATAGTAATTGCCGTCTGCTGAGCTCTGCTGTGCCCGCTGGTGGAAGGAGAGGAGTGGCTGGTCCTACTCCCCTCTGAACTATACTATAGAACTCTACTAGTCTAGTCTCTGAAACACCCATCAAGACTGAGCTCAATTAGCACTGTGTTTCAATTAACCGTGAGAATTATATATTGGAAACAGTGTGGTAAAACGATGACCGGATCAGAAGCATTCTTTTGCCAATGAATGATTTTTCTATCCTGACCTCTTTTTTAATCTAAGTTAAGACATAGTAACCCTGAACTGAGACTGCAGGTGTACTGACACCCATTGTTTTATAAAGCAGAAAATAACACACCATTGTAAAGCAGTTATACTCCAATAAACATGTTAAAAAAAAATCAGCAGTAAGAGCAGAATTAAAAGTTTAATACAAAAACTAGGAACATTTTTATCCTCTTTCCTTTAATGTCTCTCTTCTCTAGTTTTTTCCCTTCGTAGTTATTTGCTATTTCTCATTCATTTTTGGTAGAATGGATGATTATGGTTTATAATAAAATATCCTTGAGAATCCAAATGCATAACTATCCTATATAATTATAATCAGAAAATGCAATTATTTGATATGTTTATGGTAAATATCAGTCTATATAACATTTGTGATCTATATGAGGAATTCATTTGTAAACAATTTTTCTTTGTACTTTAGTGACTCTGCTTAATGAGGGTATTATAATTAACAATATAAATATGTTTGAAAGTGTATTAAATTACACACTTCTCCTAAAAGGAGTAAGTCATATCCACTAAATACATGTAACTATTGCTTTCATAATCCTCACTTTTAACCAATAATCTTTACATCAGAATTTTTTCTTTTATAGCATGTTAACTTTCCTTTGCTGTTTAAATGCAAAAATGTAACTTGTTTCTCTATGAGAATGGAGAAATACCTATTTATTTCCTCTGCATCCCTTTCCATTTGTTGGCCATGATGGCATTTATATTAAACCTTTTTTCCATTGAAAGACTGGGTAAATTTTGGAAAAATGGTAATATAGTCTCCATTTGCAAAGGTGGTCACATTATTTGGTGATCTTTGACAACTCACCTCTGAAGTACATCATGTTATAACACAAAGCCATTTGCTCTGGACAAAGGCACTTTCAGGAATGGTTTTATTACCATGAAAATGAATAGATGTACTGGCTCTAAAGTGCCACCACTGCCCTTTATGAGAATAGTGAACTTGATTAGCTGGCGCACTTGCTTCCCTCATTCTTTATGAGCTTTATGTGGTTTGGGATATTTTCAACATTTTTATCTGGGTGATGTTATTTTCAGAAAAATCCTATAACATTTTTCATATAGGCAAGGAAAAGGTAAACACTGAACTTGCTTAATAAAAGTTCAGTCATGAAAATACATTTGAATACATCTGTTTAGCAATCCTAACAAAGTGATCTTTAGACTGCCCAGAGAAATCTTTTGAGGTTTCACATTATAGTAACTTACAAAAGTATGAATGCAGAAAATAAAGAGGTTTAAAATTATGGGAAGTATTTGTTCATTTGGGTCCCTGATTAAAAATAAGTTTTGCAATTCTGAAGAATACAAATATATTTCTATAGTTATATAAAACCAAATATAAGGCACAAGAGGTTGGTTATACTAAGTAGAGAAAACACTGTCCTTTTTGTTTCCTGTTTTTGCTGTGGTTAGTGTTAATACTCATATATTGAAGAGTACCTTATTCTCAAAGCAATTCAACCATAATTTACATATACATGATATTTTACATAATGTGCTAAAGAAAACATTATTCACATAAAAAGTGGATTGCAGAAGTGAACTTGGTAAATGTAATTAGTGAAAATTAATTTTGTGGGATGAATAGTTTTCAAATATTCTTGTGGAAATTGATTAGACTAAAATTTTGAGGGGCTTAACTTCCCCTACATCTTTTTTGCTCCCACTTTTGAAAGCACCTAACAGTACAACTTAGTTCCCTAGCTAACACATTTTTTTTATTCTTCATATTAAATATAAAGCTATACACACACTTCACTGATTGTATGTGCAAAGAGTTCTCTATTAGGAAAGTGTCAGCATGAAAACCCTCTTCCCACCAAGGAGTCTCTCCATTACTGAAGGTCAGTTGGTAGAGGTTATTATGTCCCCAGTAATAACAATTTGATCCTTTGTTCACTCCTTTGTTAAATGAACGTCTGCTGAAAATTATGAAATCAAAACTACAGTACCTTAATAACAGAGAAAAAAATGTCATGAGGCAGTCTCTCATCATCAAAGCAACAGGGGTATGTCTTTTCAAAGTGAAAAATATAGCTCATCTAATTAACAAAAAGGGCAGCAAGTTTCTTTATAGGTGAAAAATGGGAGCAGCAAAGTGGTGGTTGTCAAGCAGATGCCAAAGTTTCAACTTCTATGTTAGGTGATCAAATATATATTAAGTCTGCATAAAAAAAGTAGCTATCACAGGATCCAACATACTGTATCAAAGACAGGCCAGTCTGGGCTTCCCTGGTGGCGCAGTGGTTGAGAGTCCGCCTGCCGATGCACGGAACACGGGTTCGTGCCCCGGCCCGGGAAGATCCCACATGCCGCGGAGCCGCTGGGTCCGTGAGCCATGGCCGCTGAGCCTGCGCGTCCGGAGCCTGTTGCTCCACAACAGGAGAGGGCACGACAGTGAGAGGCCCGCATACCGCTAAAAGAAAAAACAAAAAGGCCAGTTCTCATCCCAAGGAGAGGAATATCCTTTTTTTTATTTCGTTCTATACTTGCAGACTTCCAAACCAGCATGGAGAAAAATTGGGGGAAATAAGTTCAAGGTAAGCCTTGAAGGGTGAAGAGAGTGAGCAAAATAAATGCCATGGTATAAAGGCTTGAAATCATGACACTGTGGTGACCTTTCTGTAAGGACGGGACATTTCCACACTAAAGGTGAAAACAAGCGGATGTCTTTTACTCTGAGCTCTAAACATCTATTCTCTCTTGGTCCCTTCTTTGACATTTCTGCTAAATTGGCCAATGGGATGTTCAGAATGGTCAGATCTTCTGTCACCGGGAGCTGGGACTTTCATTTAATAATATGCATTTCACAAATATGCATAGTCAATTCCTCATACCCTACTCCATTGTGGGTGATGTGTGTATAAAGGGATGTGTAAAAGGATATATGCCATCAACTGTATTATTGAAAGTAAATTTTGAAGTATTAGAGAAATATTAGTCCTTATATCAGTTGCCTAGTAAGCTAGTTGTACAGATATAGGTACTACTTAGGTAAAAGCAATGCTAAGATTCAATTGTAAAGCATGCCATTTATCCATCAGGATGTCACCAACTGAGCAGAGATATAATTTGTATTTTGAGTTTAAACTTTAGAGCAGCACAACAAATAGAAAATTCTGTGATGATGGAAAGTTATATAATAGATGTGCCTAGATCTAGATCTTTAGATGTGGCTAAATCTATAATATAGATTTCTAGCCTTTTAAATGTGGCTAGAAAAACTGTGGAGTGCCTCCTTTATTTTATTTAATTTTGATTAATTAAATATAAATGTAAATAGGTGCATGTGTCTAATGGCTATATACTGGACAGCATATCCTTAGAGCATCAACAAGACAAAAATGCAAATCCACAAATAGTTGGAAATATCAAATCAATTGAAACAGATGGGTAGGACGTAAATGTATTTTGGAATAGAACTAAGGTGACACTTATTTTTGCTGTAGACTGGTTCATATATAGCAACCTCATCAACCGTATTTCCTAATAAGTGTATGTGTTTCCTAATAAGCCTAAAGGAACTCTAAGTTATCTGGCTAAAAGCAAGGCAAACAAATTCATCAAACACAATTTTATTAGGAATCCTGAGAATTCATAGATCAGCTGATAGTAGGTCCTGACTCTAAGTAATAAATTATTTAGTGAAGAGCAAAACAGTTTAAAAATCAACCAAGGTAATTGCAGGTGAAATAAGATCTCTAATATAGGTCAAGCAAAGTCCTGTAGGAAAACAGGTGTATTTAATTCCATTGTCAGCTAAAATAAAGAGTTTATTTCCTAGAAAGAGTAGTATTTGTAGTGATCCTTGAAGGATGAGGAGAATAAGAGAAGTAAACTACATAGTAAAGAGACTTAGAGGCATGAAAAGGCACATTATATTTATGGAAGTTTAGGAGTGATTGGAATGGTGCAGTTTAAAGTTATGCTAATAAGGCATGCAATTTGGCATCAGGACATGAAAGGTCCTAGATGTTATGCCTAGAAATTTGAAACTGATTCTGTGAATGATGGGGCCCACAAATATTTTGATAAGTATAATAACATGATTTCACCTATGCTTCAGGAAATTAACCCTATAGTAATGTACACCAAGGTAGGAAATGAAAGGAAGGGAAACGAGTGAAGAAATTACTAACTGTAATCCCAGTAAGATGATACTAGTCTGAATCAGGCTAGTATTTTAGAAAGAATGTAGAGTAAAGATATCTTTCTGGGACATGGCAAAGTTTGGAGTTGATTATTTAAGTCAGATTCTCAAGAAAGAGAGAAGTCAAAGATAGTTTACACATCTCATTTCAAGGCCTGGCACAAAAGGTGATATCCCTAAGAGAAGATTTGGTTTTAGTTTGCTTACTTCTTTATTTTGCTTCTTTTTTTATTTTTTGGTTTCTTTAATTGGTGGGAGTATGGCATTTTTGTTAAGTCAGTGTAGAAATTGATGATTAAAAGGAAAGAACAGGGCTTCCCTGGTGGCGCAGTGTTTGGGAGTCCGCCTGCCGATGCAGGGGGCGCGGGTTCGTGCCCCGGGATCCCACGTGCCGCGGAGCGGCTGGGCCCGTGGGCCATGGCCGCTGGGCCTGCGCGTCCAGAGCCTGTGCTCCGCGACGGGAGGGGCCGCAGCGGTGAGAGGCCCGCGTACCGCAAAAAAAAAAAAAAAAAAAAAAAAAGGAAAGAACAATGCAAATTGTTAATGCAAATTCAATTGAAAAATTCAAGGAATATAAAGGTGTGTAAAGCAAAAATGAAAAGCAATAGTAACCTCATCTCTACCCTTTCCACCACCCTACCTATTAAGGGTTTCTGCTATTTATAATTTGCAGTGTTTACTACTATAACTTTTTCTACATAAATATAATTACATTTTTAAGTGCTAATAATTTCTCTTCAATGTGCATTTGTATGCAGAAATATCTATGATGCATATATAATACTGATGCTACTGAATTACTTACCTGCTAGAGTTGCACAATGCTACAGCCCTGCAGGTGTATAATTATATTTATACAAATAGAATAGTTTTCACTCAAAGAAATAATTTATCAATATATCAAATACCCCTTTCATGTCAACATATATAGACACATGTCATTATTTTCAGTGGTGTGTAGGGTATTCCATAACATGGATATATCACCATTTAACTATTGTTTTCATAGTGTACATTTAAGTTGTTTAAAATGTGCTTATATTACAAATAATAGTGATAATTTAATACCTTGGTATCTTTAAGACTATTTTCCTTGTTAAAAAACAAAATAATTGATTTAATATAAGTTCTACTGAATAAAACAGAGATAATGGTAGAAATGATCACATATGAAATTTTAAAAACAGATTTTAAAATGTTCTTTGTATTATTTTCGAGTGAAGACATGATCTCACTTTTAATTATTGGAAAATAGTTATCTATGTGTATGTTATATGGTTCTGTGTTTTGTATCTATCTGTCCACATAAGTGCTATGCAATACTGAAACACCCCTATACACTTTGGGTCCTTTTACAATATATCATTTGAATGTGATATGTTTTGTCTGAGGTTCAATGTATGAAATAGCCACACAATTACAGTTCAGAGAATCCGCATTTGAATAGAGGTGAATACAAGTTTCACCTTGCGAATATTCAGAAATTGAATGTCAGGAAGAAATTTACTCCTAATAAACATTGTTTTTAGATGGAAAATGCAGACCTAGGATGTGGCTATTTTCAGAATGACACAAATCTACAGACACAACTAGAAGTACACTTTAGCTTAGTGAGAATTGCAAAGAACTTTCTACTTCTGCAAATGTAATTCTTCCCTGGCAGAGAATTTGATGCTGTGATGTCTCTTTAACTTCATTCAGTTTAATTCTAATTTGTAATCACAAGTTTCCATAAAAATAATAATAATGTATTCTTCTGGAGGTGGAAAAATGAAACTATGATAAACTATCAATATTTTCGAGGCCAAATCTATAAATTATACACATCCAAATAATTCTCTGCCAATCCTATGTTCTGTATGTCTTAAATCACAAAAGACAAAGAATTATGCGATTGTTTTTTCTTATATTTGAGCTCCCTAAAAATTGGAACCAGTAAGTTATTTTTTGTTGAGCAGGGACTTAGAAAACAAACCAGCCCACCTACCTCATGGAGTTTTCTTCATCTGCTTTAATACACTGAGCTGGATGTGTGCCTTCCTGTGAGAATAGATAAGCATATCCATTGTACACATGGCTTTGGTCAATCAAAATGTCTTGCTAAGTCAAAGACACACGTGTAATTTAGTCACCCATATATCATGTTTTTTCCCAACCCATCCCCTCCAGAAAGATTCTAATAAGTCTCACAATGAAATTTCTGTGTTGTTATACTGAATTTGGAAGTTTCAATATGTACTAACTTCAAAAATCCTTCCCTTTTTTGTGGATTTCCTTTTTTAAAATTATATCAATGTTCAATTAGGTTATCAATTTGTACATTATAATATAATATGATGAAATTATTGTCGATCAATGTCTGCTTCTCTTTATTGAAGTATAGTTGATTTACAGTGTTGTGTTAGTTTCAGGTGTACAGCAAAGTGATTCAGTATATATATATAGGTTTTTCCCTTATAGGTTATTACAAAATAGGTTTCCCTTATAGGTTATTACAAAATAAGGTTTCCCTTATAGGTTATTACAAAATATTGAGTATAGTTCCCTGTGCTATACAGTAAGTCCTTGTTGGTTTTCTATTTTATTTATAATAGAGTCTATATGTTAATCCCAAACTCCTAATTTATCCTCTCTTCCCCTTCACTTTTTGAATTGGAGTTCAGCAGGGTGAAAACCCAGAAATGCCCTGATAATTCTAGAATCTGTTTAGCCTTAAGCTTGTGGGCACAGCTGGGGAAAAAAATGCAATTTTCTCTTACAGTTCCAGTTAGCATATGAAAGCTTTCTGTTAATTATAAGACTCAATACATTTCACAGAGCCTTAACAGATGGACCCTAAGTGTCCATCAATAAGGAGCTAACTAAATAAATTTTGGCATGCTATTAGGCAATTTGAAGAATGAAGAGGAGAGGAGGAAAAGGACAAGAAAAAAATCTGTATGTGTCTTTGGGAATGATCCCCAAAATGTGGAGTAATACAGGGAGAGAGAGAAAGAGGAAGGTATGTGCACACACATATTCTTCTTTTAAAAACATAATGACCATATTCAAATATGCTCGGAAAGGTACACAAAAATGTGAGAAGTTAATACAAGAAACCAAGAGCAGTTGCTGCTGAGGAGAAATCTGGTATGTGTAGTCAGAGAAAGCCTTCTTTTTACTGGCAAACCATTTGGCACTATTTTATTTTTTTATTTCATTCATGCATAGCTTTTGCAACCAAAATTTGGGTTTTAAATAAAAACAATGTCTTTAAAAATCTGGAATTTAATTGCTTCTCCTTTTTACACGTTAATAAGGTGAATAAGATAATATGCATACAGGTACTTTATGTTTCAGTTTTAAGTAATAAGTTAGCAGATGTCATACTATGCTTTTATTATCATTATAATGGAGAGATTTGTACTTTTCTAGGAGTAATTTTTCTTAGTGATTTTTTAAATTGTTGACCATGACTGTCCTTAAAACCCTCTTCCCTTGGTTTCTAAAACATTGCATGTTTCTTGTACCTTCTAATCCCTCACAGTACTTTGACTTGTTTTTATTTAATTATATTTGTAATCTACCATAAAATAGAAATATTCATTGAGTAATAATTTATATTCTCTCCCTCTCTCTATCTAAACACACACACACACACACACACACACAAACAAATGTGGGCACAAAGACTGCCACAGTCCTGTGAGGAAGATAATATTATCCTTAATTTATAGATGACTAAAATGAAGCTGACTAGGTAAGATAAAAATCTGAGATCACATAATTAGTATGAGCAAAGACCATAATACAAACACAATACAGTCTGATTTCAGGAGTTATGTTCTCTTATCACACCATGTTGCATCTTCTGTTAATGCGGGTGTTTCTCAACATTCTCTGGCTCTCTTACTGTTATTGTTTACAATTACCCATTTGGAAATCTCATCTACTCTTAAGATTTGAATGTCCAGTTCTGTAGGGATGACACTTAAAATAGTATCTCCAGTCCTGGTATTTCCCATCTACTGCAGTCCCACGTTGACAAGGCACTGACTCACATAAATGGCCAGCCATTAGGTTCAAAATGGTATTAACTGGAAATCATTTCTCCCATCCCAAATCACTGTTTGTTTTTTAAATATCTTATAATGTCACTTGTTACACAAATCTTTCCATTGCCAGGCTAAATATTTTGAAATCATATTTCCCCCTTTATTCTTCACTGTAAATTTTAATCTATTATTGAGTTCTTCCACTTATGACTTTAATCACTTTCACATTTGTCTCATCTTATCTACATTAACTTTCAAGTTTTTTACCCAAGGCCTTTATCTCCTACATTTTGATTAATGAAATAATCTCCCAGTTAGTGTTCCTATTTCTAAACTCTGCCTTCAAATCCATGTCTTATAAAACTGTCAATATTTCTATCAATATTTTATTGTATTCAAAACATTTTTGAACAAAAAGTTAAGACAGTGATTTTATATAATAAAATGTCATATAATCTAGACTTTTTAAAGCTAGTGTATTAAATTTGGACTCCTACAGTTCTGTTGTGATGCTGTCTTCAACATGTATATTACTTCTTACCATTTTATCATAACTAAACTCGCTAAATGAAGAATCACTCCATCTTCTTAAGTGAAGCTTCACTTTAAGGAAATCCTCCACTAGCACATAAGCATACATATAGAACAGTTATTTTTTATGTTTACAAAACACAAGAAATCTGTCATTTTGGTTTCATTGTTACATGGCCCATACTGAGATCAGCATAAAGCTAAGTAATAAGCAAGATTTCACTGCAGCAGTGCAAAGGATAGAAAGCAAAAACTTTTGAAGAAGAGTAGGGTGGTCAATTTTGACAGAGGCTCAGTATGAAAAGTTGATGTGAAAACTAAAAATATTTAACTGGACTTGGAAATCAAGTAGATATTGGTGCCCTTTAAGAGAACAGTTTCAGAAGAAGTATAGAAATAGAAACTAATTGGAGTAGGGAATGAGCAACTGTAGTCTGAGTTAGTAAAACAGTGGCTTTCAAAGCTGGCCAGGTATTAGAATCACATGGGGAGTTTTTAAAAACCGCCAGTGCCTGTGCTCTATTCCAGAGAAATTGCGTCAGAATTTCTGGGGAAGGGGATTGGTTGCCAATAGCTTCCCCACGTGATTCTAATATTTAGTCAGGTTTAAAAACCATTGCGTGGAGTATTCTTTTCAAGAGCTTGGCTGCAAAGGGAAGGAGAGGAAACGAGAGAGAGGAAAATAAAAGACTTGACGATAGGAAATATTGTCAACAGAAGTTGAAAATATTTGAGATTAGAATTCAGGTTATGGAAGAAATGGAAGTATAGAGATCAGGATCACTGGTGGAGAAATCATCCCTGAAAAGAAAATGAACAGCTTATCCTCTGTGACTGGAGAAAAAGATGTGAAAGTGAGTACAATTATAATTCTGTTGTTTTTTAGTTGTTACATAAGGAGATTAGGACAGGAAATTGAGGGAATTTGACTGATAGCCACAATTTCTGCTAAGATTATATTTACCTTCTGTAGTAGGAGTAGCAGTAATATGAGAGATTTGAAGACATTGGTAAAAATTTGGAATACCTCACATGGAGAAAGGTAACTGCTCAAGATAACTTTCAAGTAGTTCATATTGACTAGGTGAGATTCAGAGCACCATAATCTACATAAATATGTGATTTTCTCCAATGACATTTTCATATCAAGATACAGGAGGAGAAGAATGTTGAGAGAGAGCCAATACTTGGCATTATCAGGGAAAATATGACAAAGAACAAAAGACTTAAACATTGAGAATACTGGCATAAATCCGCTTGAAATAGACCATCATTTGAATAGATGAAAGGTTAATGTAATTTGAAATGGTTTGGAATGAAGCTAATATTCAAGAAGGGTTATGGACACTGCAAACCAAGTAGTTCTATGGTGTGAAGTGTGGGAGAAAATAAACTTAAGTCAAAAGAATCTGAAATTATGTTTATCAACCTAGATATTATCCATGATGAAAGCAAAATTTAGAGTAGAAAGGAGTAGTAAATGTCCAATGAGAGAGACTGGAGAGGAATGAAGAGGGAGGGAGAGGGACAGAGTGAGAGAAAGAGAGAGGGAGAGAGAGAGATGAGAGAATAGGAATAACCTGGGTTCATAATGTCTCAGGTTTCCAAATCCCTTTCTTGTTTTTCTTAGTTTTCAATTCTGGTTCTTTTCCCTCTTCCCTCCTCTTAAAGGCCAGTGTTTACCAAGCTTCTGCTCTTGGCCCCCTTTTTCTAATTTCTTTATAAGGTCACTAATGAATCCCTCCTCTCCTCAGTTTTCCATTATTATAAAAATCTTCCCGTAATCCACTTTTTTATATCTAGATTGTGCTCTACAGTTTGATTTATACTCAAGTGTCTAAGTACTTCATTCAGGCTGAGAGTCCCAGCTCCCATTCAAATTTAATGTTTCTTTCTAACACCAGCTCTTCACCTAAACTTCTCTTCCTCTAGTATCATGATTTGCAACCCTGATTCCCATGGGTATCACCTGGAGAAATTTAAAAATCTGGGCCCGGCTTTCACAGGAGCTGATTTAATTAATCTGGGATTCTACCTGGGTATTGGGCTTTTTAAAATGTTTCAGGTGCCTCTAATGTTCAGGCCTGTTGAGCAGCATCATGATGAGTTCTGTAAAGTTTCTCAAGTCTGGCTGCACATTAGAATTACCAGGGGAGCAATTTTTAAATACCATTCTAGGCCCCATCCCTTATCAATTGAATACAGATCTCTGAGGTTGGATCTTAGGCTTTAGTATTTTGGGTTTTTTGGTTTGTTTGTTTTGTTTTTTTGTTTTTATATAAGCATTTAATGCGGAAATTTCTGTCTGAGCATTTCTTTAGCTGCATCCCACATATTTTGATATGTTTAGATTTTAATTGTAGTAATTTCTCTTGAGACTTTCTCTTTGATCCATGGATTATTTAGAAATGTGTGGTTTAATTTAGGGAATTTGAAGATTTTTAAATTATCTTTTTGTTATTGATTTCTAGTTTAATTCCATTTTGATCTGAGGTCATATGTTGTAAAATTTCAACTTGTACCAATTTGTTAAAGTTTGTTTTATGATCCATGATATGGTATATCTTGGTGAAAGTGCCATGTAAACTTGAAAATAATGTGTTTCCATTATTGTTGGGTGGAGTGGTCCATAAATGTCAATTGGGTCTAGTTTGTTGATGGCATTACATCCTTCTATATTTCGTCTACATGTTCAATCTGTTACTCAGAAAGGAGTGCTAAAGTTTTCAACTGTAATGGTGGATTTGTCTTTCTCTTTTCATTTCCTTCAGTTTTTGTATTATGTATTTTGAAATGCTGTTAAGTGCAAACACATTTAGGATTGTTATGTCTTGTTGGTGAATTAATCCTTTTATCATGTAATGTTCATCTTTATCCCTAGTAGTTGTATTTGCTCTGAATTTTACTTTGGTGTGGATATATTAGGCTTTAGTATTTTGAAAAACTTCCCAGGTGATGCTCATGTGTAGCCAAGGTTGAGAACCATTGCTCTAACAGTTCCAATCTCAATGAACAACTATAAAGTTAATAACTTTTACTCATCCAGGCCTGGGAGTCATGATAAACTCTGAATTTATCCCCACCTTCTTTTCATTCCACACTCAATTAAAAACCAAGTCTTGTGCATTCTTTGTGAAAGATTTCTTAACAACATCTCTTCTTAAATGCCTAATAGCCATTTTAAGCTTAACATGTGTAAAACCAAATTTCTGACATTGCCAATCAAAACTAGGCTTGCAAAATCTAGAATATCATTTTGACATTTCCTGAAATGGTACTATAGGGAAAAAAAATATTGTCAATTTGGTTAAAGCTAACTTATTTGACATAAATTAAAAACATCTCGTGGGGTAAAATTTGTCTGGATTTTGTATATCTTTTCCTTCCCCTCAAGTTAAATTGTTAGATAATAATATTAAAGATTCTAGTACCTTGAGTATACTTATATAGAATGACAGAAAAAACAATTTATAGAACTTGTGTTTGAAAGAAAAGAGCTTATAAATCTGCTGGTTCATCTCTTTGTCATGAGTCAAAACCAGAAATTTTAAATGCCAACAAATTGCCAAAGGAAATTTGTCTCATAGCAAAAGCAGGAAGGAGTATAACATTGTGAGTTGGTCTGAGCTTCCTTGAATTTGAGATTGTTTCATGCCTGCTTGCTCCCTTTTAGAAAAAAATAAGTTTAGAGCAATACTAAGTTATATTGCCCTTTTTGTTGTTAATATTGACTCATATAATTTCTGAGTATGTCACTGCTTTGGTTCTTCCAAGAAAAATGAAAACTACCTCAGTGTGGGTATCTAACACAGGTTTTTAATACCTATTATGCCCCTGAGTCAATGAACTCAGTCCGCTCTGATAATATTGTAGCCATGACATAGGTCAGTCACTGCAAGGAAAAAATGACTTGCTAGTAAGAGAAATACATGCATATTTATGCAAATATCAGGATCTATCACATCCAGTGTTTATTTGGTGATACTAATATATAATATTCCATTTGCTTTCTCTTTTATTGACATGTAACTAGGCAAAGGGAGAGAAAAAAGAATAAAAATATTCTTCCAGTTCACAAAGTGGCTGAAAAGGCCTAATCAATACTACATTTACAGTTTCCTTATAATTCGACATGTTTAGCTTTTAGAAATCTGCCTTTAAATATGCTATTTTTCTTAATTTGGAGTTAATCAGCTGAAATAGGTTCATCCCTTTCATTTCATCAGTATCAAAAAGTGACTGTCTGGGAGCCTGAGTTCTAATGAGGCAGCCATTCCAAACACGTACAGACAAAGCAGTGGTTTCCCTGACAACGAGCACCATGAAAAAGCTCTTAGAATAGTTATTCCCACCCTTACACATGAGTCCTTTTCATTTCAGTAGAGCTTCCTGTCAGAATGCATTCATCAATGTAATTTACCAACGAAGTTTGAGAGATTAAATCCCTTTCCCCACAAGAATTAAAAAATAAAAACTACAGCTAAAAATCAACAGCTATGCTGAAATTATACTTGTGTTGTCAAATGATGCTTCAAAGGAAATAAAGGACGTCGTAAGATTCCTGAATTCAGTTAACATCACTTTAAACCTGAGGTTAATTTTCATTTGATTTTAATCTGAGGCCATAGAAGGCAGATGCGTTGGGAGGAGGGGCAGGTGCATTTAATCACTACCTCTAAAAATATCCTTTATGATCCAAAAGCAATTTTTATTAAATAATAAAAGTTCATAAAAACTCAAATTGATCTATGTATCAAATTAAGACTTATGGTATCCTTCATAAGCATTACACTTTTGTTAGTGATGTTTACCAAGAAAAGCAAATTCTGAAAAGGTGATATCTTTTCAACTGATGGAATTAAAAGATTTTCAAATGAGATACTTGAACCTACTTTCCATCTATGTATGCGATATAAAAAGGCACAGAAACAGGCAGCATCTTGTGTTATGTAGCATTTCAAACAAGAAGAAAAAAAAATCTGGAAATAAAAGGAGTCTGGAAATAAAAAGGTTGAAAGAATTGCCCATAAATAAAATAATTGCAATATTTTATTTGGCTTTCTTACTAGAAATCAAATTCCTTGAGTGTAAAATACACCTACTCTATGTTATATAAAATGAGAATAACACACTTTCAGCATTTCTCAAAATGTTAGCACCCAACAGATACAGGGAGAGTTTATATGCCAGTGATTTACCCTGGTGTCCACATTGAGCATATATATATATATATATATATATATATATATATGCTTATTTTTCAGCCAATATGCTACAGCAAAGGAACATTCATGTTGCCCAGTGCTTTTTCTTTAAAGAGGTATGAAAATTACTTTTACATAGATTGGGTTGTATTTTATTGCTAAGAAAAGTCTATCTTGCCTTCATTTTTGTCCCATGACACACTTAGCCTTATAATATTAGGAGGTCAAAGTTACCATTGCAAAAGAAAACACAGACACATACAAACACACATGATTTAAGAAGAGTTAAGAAAATAATTTACATTGACAGAGAAAGCAGGGCATTCTCACTATTTTTTTCACCTGAAGATTGAAAAGGAAATTCATTTCAGTTTGTAACATTGCACAGATTGCTCCAGACACAAAATGAATCAAGTCTCCTATTGGATTATATGGGTGGTATTTCTTCTCTTTCCTAGTGAGATAATTCCTTGCTTACAGCTGTAGCATGTAAACTCAAATATTGTCTTTCTCCAAATGGTTTTGAAATGTGAGTCCCCATTTTACTGTTGTTTGGGGATAATAAAATCACCAATTTCATTAAGCATCAAAAAGAATATGGAATAAAATATAGTGGGAAAGAAGTAACAATTTAGGATACAATAGATGAGAATTTCATGCCATGAATATTCATCAGTTTCTTAGAATCTGTATCTTATGTACAGGCTTCAGGAGAAAAAAAATGTAGTCTGTGTGTTTAAATCTCAGGCTTTATCTCTTCCTGAGGCTTTATCTTTCAAACATAGGAACACATCCACATTACAAAGTGTAGAGAAGGTATTTTTAAATATTCAAATCTGTATGCTAGTCTAATCAATCTTGATCTCTAATTTATATTAGTTATCAAACCTATTAAGATAAGTAAAACACAAGGATTTTGCTCATCTGTTTATTATATTTCTGTTCATTTTTCAATGGACATTCGGTTTTATGCTTACAAGAACATGTATAATTCAAGTACTTCCTTGAAATAAAATATAATACACAGTTCTCTACAGTTAAAGTTACAGTGCCAAACCTCAGCTGAAAATTACTTATAAAACTTCCAATTACAGTTTTACAGGTTTAGGTCGTCTCTTCACACTTGAGAAATATAATGTAATGCAAATAAAAGTTGAGTGTGCATCTCTGCTTCCAACTACAACATAAAGCTGACCTTCCATATCATGTTTCTTAAAAGCAACTCTGAAATAACCTTCCTCCGGATCCTCTAAATTACTTTTTCCCTAATGGCTTGTTGTATTGTTCCCCAGCAGAATGACTAGAAAAGCCCTACTGCACTTAATCTAATTAGGGATTTTTGGAGAAACAGAGGTTACATAGTTCTCATTAACTGACTGGAAAAAAAAAAAACACACACACAAGAAAACTGTACCATCTCTAGAGGTATAGAAACAACAGAAAAGAAAGAAAGAAAAAAAGGATGATTCCTTTTAAAGTTCCAGAAATGAATGTAAGTGTTCATATTCTGGTACATTAACAGTTTGTTCCAGTACATTGATATTTTATGTGGAAGCCCTGCTCTGCAATTAATATGCCTGATGCAAATTGAAAAACCCATAATCCATCCTTCTCTGTTGGAATGTAAGAGTATATTATTATTGAGAAGCTACAGGATACCAGAGCCATTTTTTAAAGTTGAGTGCTCATTACCTTAAATCTGCATATTAAACAGTCTTGCATTCAGACGAGGTAATACATAATGGAATATATTGTGGTGCATGTAAAAAAAAAAAAGTGCTCCAAATAAAAACGACCTATGGGCTTCCTTTGTAGAAGAAATTTATGCCGTTCCAGGCATTAGGGATTAATGATAGCTAACAGTGAAAGAGGAGGAATAAGCATTCAAATATTGTGCCTAACTTTTCTGACTACCCCAAGGCTATAGGACAAACTGAATTGTCTAAATATCCTTAAAGGTAAGAACTAGGTATTTATCAATAAGCAAATACAGTATATGGGAATTGCATCTTACTTTGTCACATTAGTATTCAGAATATTTCATATAGCTTTGAAGGAGAAAAGACAACCTTAATGGAAGTAAGAGAGAAGAAAGAAAGAAAAAAGAAATCCTTTGTTTCTAACAGTTCAGAGAATCTCGTTTCCAAAATTATGCATACATTTGTTGTTCACAGGACATATAATTCTGCTATTGTCTTCTACGATTTACAAAATCCCAGATTTTGATGAAAGTTTATTGTACCTATTTTAAAGGGAAGATTAACTACACATCACTAAGGAAAGAGATTCAAATGTAATATGTACTCAAAAATAGAAAGATCCCTTGGATACAGGTTTATTTCCTTCATGGTTCTCTCTTAAATCTGTTCAATTCACTTGCTTCCTATTTATTTTAATTCACTTGAAACCTGTTCAGTTCATTTACTCCCATTGCCATCACCTGAGATCTGGGCCTTATTAGCATTTTAGCATTCGCATGGGCCCTTCCTTCTTAGTTCTCTTCCTATCCATCACATCGGACATTTAATGCTTCCTACTGGCAGTTATATGTATAATTGTTTTATATTACTTACCAAGTGATAAGATTCTTGAAGCAAGAGGCTGTGTGATATGACTGGTATCTTCCAAAACAAGTAATCATATCGATTCACGTGATTCACGTGTAATAAATTTTTGTTGAAAGCTAGTTTCATGTTAATCAATTTTGGAACACAAATTTTGGAACACAAATTTTATCTCCAGAACAAAAAAGGGAATTCTATACATGGACACTAAGGAGTATCATATGGTAATCTTCGTGGTCAAGCATTATAGTTTTCACTTGCTGCTACTCTCATGTAGTAGACTAGGACAGAGAATCAGCTAGAGCTTCAGAGAGTACCAGAGAAAAGAGATATTCTAGGGACTATGTAAAATCAAATACCTCTGTTTTACTGATACAGAAATTTACATCTGTAAAGACTATCATTGCGGTCAAGTTCATATATTAAGTTAGCTGCAGAATCAAATTTCTTTCCTCTCATTGCAGTGTTTTTTTTTATTCTACAATGATGCCACAATGAGGAAAAAATTGAAATACATACCAGATTTATGAGAATAACAGTTATGTCTATATCTCAGACCAGAATGTAACTTCACACTCACTTGGAAAGGTAATAGTTTGTATCAGATGAATAAACACACACATACAACTAACTTTGGCTCCAATAAAATAGGGCTGGATGATTCACCTATTTTTCCCTAGTGCAAATGTTTAAAGAGGGCTGAAGAGATCATTTACGTGAAATTCCTTTGATAGAGTAAAGTTCATGTTCCTCAGAGTGACTAACACATAGTCATTATTCAAAAGATACTTTAGGGAAAAAAAGTGGAAATGAGAATGCAGAAATTGAGAGAAAAAAGAATAAGGCAGGGTAGGAAGAGAGGAAAGAGGTTCTCCCACAGATTAAATTCATTGCATATGTATGTGTAATCAGAGAATAAAATTGACTGCCATGTGATTTGACTCGTGCTAAAATGACTCTCACAGTGAAAAATCTCTTTTAGTGGCCTTACACAGTGTTTGACATTTTCACTATTAAAACAAAAACTTCGGTTTCAGATACTGCATCTTATGATATCTTTGTTATAAAAAGAGTAAAAATTAAAGGAGGAAAGCAGATAGTATATCAATTCTGCAGGCTATTGTAGAGGATT
The DNA here is from genome assembly GCF_949774975.1 of Lagenorhynchus albirostris. Classification (NCBI taxonomy): domain Eukaryota; kingdom Metazoa; phylum Chordata; class Mammalia; order Artiodactyla; family Delphinidae; genus Lagenorhynchus; species Lagenorhynchus albirostris. The sequence goes on along the minus strand of NC_083095.1, from coordinate 70,307,143 downwards.
GGGAGAGGGAGAAAGGGGAAACTGGAAACAGTTGTCATGAATTACAGCTAAATATTTTAGTTTAGACATGAAGAGAGCATTCTGAATGTAAATAACATTACATATAACACCAAGGGAAGTTACGGAGTCGCCTTCCCATGATAATTTTTTAGAATAGTGTAGCATATTGTAAATCAACTATACTTCAATTAAAAAAAAATAGTATAGCTTAACAGCTGGCTAGGATGGTAAAGATAGAGATGTGGGCAAGATAAAACTCTTTAATGACAAATCCAAAACTTAAATTGTTCTTTCCAATTTAGGATGGTTCTTTTTTCATTCAGATAATTACTTTGTATATTTCATTAAAGTGTTTTCAAAATCTCTGTGAATATCATGAGTTTAGTTTTAAAGGCAAGTAATGCTGTCTATAGCATCATAAAAGTAGTTTATAACAACCAAGGTAGATTGATGTCATTATGGGATAACTTTTACTCATATTATTAAAAGAGAGAGAGAGCGAGAGAGCATGTGTGTGTGTAAGTGAAATTCACTGGCATAGAATGCAAATGAATAAATAAGGGAAGGGGCTTGAAATCGCAAGCAACTCTTCTTTCCACTGAGAATAGGAGAGTAGGAATTTTTAAGATTTACAACAGGAGTCATTACATTGAGACATTAAAAGTAAATCATTTTGACTGTTAGGGTTATTAGACCCTGTGATGTGTTACTGTAAGATGTTTGGGAAGTTCCTTTGGATACCTTGTATACTTACGTAATTTTCTCTTTCTGATGTGTATGATCAGAAGCTCTTGAAATAGAAAGACTGTTTAAATATGATCTCTCAGGCTCACTTCCAACACAATAATTATTTGATGAATAAAACTGAAGACAGTTTCTCTCTTGTCCTTGGCAGATTACACTGTAAAATCAAAGTATTTCTACTTCAGTGGATATTCCTACCAGTTAAGGTGATGTGCATTGTTGAGGTACAGTCACTGTGCCTAATATCCACATCTAAATTCTCTTAATGCCTTAGATATATAGAAAAGTCATTGCTCTGTGTTTCATCATCAGTTAATAGTGGACATATATTCTTTTCTAAATAAACTTAACATAGGAAAAATCTAACGCACTCATCTAAGAACCTATATATTATGCATGAAATAATTCGTCAGACTTATCAGTGAGATAATACAAATGATCAAAATGTTAAATAAGGCTCATAAGAAGCAGGGATTTACTAATCATTTTGAGGACCTAAAAGGCTAGGATCTAGAGGCCCAGGGAGAAGCAGAGAGAGAGAGATCTAGGACTCTCTGGATCTTTTCTTACTGCATCAGATAGACTCTGGGACGTTATTTACATGAAAAGTAGTATCAGTTATGAAACATCTCCATATAATATTCAAATAGGCGCATATTTTCCAGGAATTTATGCCCCATATGTACGTGGATCCTAGGTGTGTTTAACATAAGGAATGCTAAGCAACCAGGTACATCCTGCTAAAAATGCCCCATAGATAAGAACTCTTCCACTAACTAATACCATTAGCATGTTTGCCAAGAAGTTTGCCATTAGTGTATTTATAAGTGTATTAGTCTGCTAAGGCTACCAGAACAAAGTGTCACAGATGGGGTGGCTTAAATAAGAGAATTTTATTTTGTCATAGTTCTGGAGGCTGGAAGTCCAAGATCAAAGTGTTGACAGATTTGGTTTCTCCTGAGACCTCTCTCCTTGGCTTGCAGGTGACCACCTTCTCACTCGTGTCTTCAAGTGGCCTTTTTTCAGTGTGTGCCCACCCCAGCTTGGCTCCTCTACCTCTTCTTATGAAAGAGGATTGGATTAAGGCCCCACCCTTATTACCTCATTTAACCTTAATTACCTCTCTAAAGGTCTTATCTCCAAATGAGTCAGACTGGGAATTAGGGCTTCAACATATGAATTTGGGGAGGCATGATTCAGTCTATAACAACAAGGATATACATTTTTTAGGTGTCCTCCGGATAAAGAGAGAGTATGGATAGCAGACCTGCTTCTTATCCCTCAGCTCCTAAAGGCCTCAAAAGCCTATAGAATAGAGGGGCTTCAAAATAACAACTAGGAAGTGATAAAAGAGGATAAGAGATAAGCTAAATCTTCTCAAAGGCTGTGTTAAAGCAACAAAGAGAATGCTCATTAGCAAAGAATTCTGATGATATAAAATACAACGCAAACCTGAATATCAGTGTAGTAAAAGTATAAAATTCATTTGTTGAGAGCTACCAAAGTATCTCTTCTTCTAAAAACAAATATATTCCTGACAGTAACTCCTCTGTCATAAAAGTGTTCACTATTTTTATCATAGCTTTGAATTAAGCAAATAAGTCTTATGTACTTTTCACCACAGTACTTTTCCTAAACCACACTTACTTTCTACTTTCTAATCTGTGCCATCACCTTATTTCAGATATTCATCATTCCCTATCTCTTCTCATTCTAATTCATTGTTTAAAATATCATAGGTTATTTGGTAGTAATGCTCCAGAAGTGAAATATATTAATAATTGCAGTACGTGAACAGAGAGAGTAGTGAACAGAAAAGAACAGAAAATCCAGAAATAGATGAATACTAAATCTCAAATTAGTGAAGGAAAATGAGTTACGATTTTGTGGAAAAATAATGTGAGTGGATCCATATCTTTTTTTGCTTATAATAAGATTATTTCCAGTGGATTAAAAAATTAAAGGTAGAAAAAAAAAAGTGAAGGCTTTTGAATAAAATGTGGGACATTTCCTTGATGACCTTAAAGTGGTTAAGGTGTATATAACTATGACTTGAAGTCCAGAAGCCATAAGATTAAAGGTGGATAACCCTGAATAGGATAAAAAAAAAACCTTCTTCATGGAAAAACAATCCTGTAAACAAAGTGAAACTACAAGTGATCAATTAAGAAACAGTATTTGCTTTTTATATAGTATAATTTCTCTAATATAGGAAGTGTTCCTAGAAATGTATGAGCTTACGATTGATAACCCGCCAAATAGGCAAGCATATAGGCAAACAATTAATAGAAAAGTAAATGTAGGTGACTTTCCAACATATGAAAGGATATTCAAGTTAGCTCATAGTAAGAAAGCTGTAATTAAAACTATAGTTTGATCATATTCTTTCACCCATCAGAATGACACATCCTTTGATAACACAAGCTTCTGCAAACACATAGAGAAACAGGTGCTCTCATCCATGCAAATCCATGGTTGAACTATAAATTGGTGCACATCTATCTAAGGCAACTTGGTAATAGCTACCAAAATGAAAAATGGGTATATGCATTTCCAGTTAATTACATCTTAGGTAAGTTAGCCTAAATAATTACCTACATGTGAAATTACTTATATACAAATGTATTCATTGCAAAAACATATATATTTGGAAAATTCTGGAAGCAACAAGACCATCAACACAGTGTTACTTAAATAAATCGTGATAGTTCCATTTGATGAAATATTCCATAACCGTCAAAAAAGTAGTGAGAAGACTCCATATGTATTAACGTGGAAAGCTCTTCAAGAAAGGACATATAATGCGCTGCCAAAATAAGGGAAATTGATAACATATTACTGATTCTTACATGTGCATAAACTCGTGAGACACTAAGGATAGCATTTATTCATGGTAAGAGATGAGAACAGGGCAGATGAGGGACAAAGTAGAATGGAGAGTTTTTCTGCTTTTGAATCATGTGCGTATATCACCTCTTCAAATAAAAATAATGTTCACTTGTCGCCAGACCTACTAATATACAAATTCTTTAGCCAGTTGTTTATAGCCCTTTACAGTTGTTCCAGTAATATTTCTTCTTTCTTGCCCAGCTAAACCATCAGACTCTTCAATACCTTAAATTTGCCTGGCATTTTTCTGCCTATGTGATGTTGGACTCATATTCCTTTCAATGCCTTCATCTATTATCACCTATAGTAATCCTACATATCTTTCACGACACATCTCAAATGACAGCTCTTTCAAAAATCCTTCTCTGATCACCGAAGTAGAAATGATTTTTCCCTCATCACAATCCCTAGTGCACTTGTGCTCTCTTCTACACATAAGACATTTTTCTCATACAAGAGGTCTGTCATTCTATTAGTTTTGAATTTCCTTAAAAACAAAGATGCTTTTTATTAATCTTTATTTTTCAAAGTATTATGTACAGGATTGTATGCTAGACAACACATTTTCTCAAAAATTGTAGCTTAAAGAATACAAAATAACTCAAAATGGAATGGTAAGTTGTTCATCTTTGTACCTTAAGAAATGTCATCAATAGTATTTATACCAACAAACCAAATGATAGCAGAATAGATGGTAAAGGAAGATGACTTTTAATGGCATTGGACTCTGTTGTTGTCTATCAAGAAAAAAAAGGGGGTGGAATCAGACAGGTTTTTCTATCGATTTAAAAATTGTTGAAATCCAGGGACCTCACTGAAGACCCAAGCAAGTCATTGCTTTCTGGTAGCTGTAGCTCATGTTAAATGATTAATTTGAAACATGCTTCCTAAAGTTTGTTATTTTCTCCTTAAGAATATGCCACAAAGAAAGAGTGGTCCTGGTTATTGTTGTTTAGCTTCAAGTCTATGTTTAATTCATTAACAAATAATTGATAACCTAATATATTTAAAAATTTTAAAAACCCTACAATATACTCTAAAATTTCCTGTTTCTGATAATGATATTGTAACTATATAATAGAATACAATTATAAAAGAGAATATCTTGGTTTTTAGGTAATACAAAATAAAGTATTTAGGCTCAAAGGTATACAGCATATTCAATTTACTCACAAATGGTTCAGAAAGGAAAACTAGAGAGACAGCTGGCAATACATCAAAATCTAATCAAGAGCGAATCTGGTGAAGGGTGTATGGGAGTACCTTCTATTATTCTTGCAGCTTTTTGTAAGTTTTAAATCATATCAAAGTAAGAGTTACATACACACGTGTACATATATATGAACAATCAGCCAAATGGAATCTAAAATTCACTGCTAAAATTAAACTTTAAAATTCACGGTAATTGCTATCTTTGATGGCAGAAATGAAGTTGGAAGTAAATAATAACAAGAAAGGAAAGTTATGAGGTCTTCATGGGAAAGCACAATGTTCTGATTCTTAATCTGCGTGTTGATTACCAAAGAGTGTCATTCACTTGAAGTTCATCAAGTTGCCCATTTATGATCAGTATGTATACAGGTCATGTTTTCTGTATGTGTGTTCTCCTCCAATAAAGTTCAACAAAAATACTATGAAAGAGGAAAAAAGATTTTGCTTGATTAAATTATTATAGAATGTATGTTTTTAATATCTTGCTATAGTGATGAGAGAAAGTCATAAGAAAAATACTTCAGATAGGACTTACAGAAGTATAACCAGATATAAATGTCACTTTTTCTTAAAGTGCTTTAATTAATACCAAATTTGATAGCCTCCTACAAAACTTAAAATTCACAATAAATCATCTATACATTTAGTCTGCTGATTCTAAATACTTCACAATAATCAAAATGTGTGTGAAAGTTATAGTATGGGGCACAATATTCTTTAATCATTCTAACTACTGTAATTAGGGCCTTATCTATATTTATATCCTAAAAATTTCTCCAAATAAGGTGGGCATAATAACATTTAAATTGTTTAATATGGATCTATATGCCTTTACTGAACTTTGCTTTTTTTTTAATTCAACTTTTAAATTTCTACCTTTGGCTCAAGAACTGTAACAAAAGGTCTGACTTACCTTCCCTTTATTCTTTTTTTTTCCTGTTCTTCTATCCTTTCATCCAACATATATATTCTTAAATATCTTACGAAGCTGTAATGTAGCCCTAAATGAAGTATATTTTTACGTATAAACTAGTATGCAAATAGAAAACAATTTTGTAAGTTGTCTGTTATCCTGAACTTGAACTACATGCTCTAAAGAAAGTATTTGGAGGTTGTTGTGTACATGCATTTATTTTGCTGAAAACTAAACATAACCCATGGGACTTCCCTGGCGGTCCAGTGGTTAAGATTCTGTGCTTCCAATGCAGGGGGAGCTTCCAATGCAGGTTCAATCTCTAGTCAGGGAACTAAGATCCCACATGCAGTGAGTCCAAAAAATAAAAAAAATAAAAACGGGGGAGAAAAATAAAAGATAATTAAATAAATTGTAAATAATAATAATAAAAATAACCCAGACAAAAAGATTAACCTTCTTTGGAATCGGTATGAAATATAAGGTATCTTCCACTCAGAAAAGAAGTCAGAATATACTACAGAAAGTACATTGGATTCTAGAATTTTAGACAATTACTCATAGGTAGATTTTCTCACATGCTAGGGCCTTGTATTCTTTTCCCTAAAGAAGGTCCCCATATTTTATAAGCTTCGTTCCCACAAAGCCTGGATCTATCCCCTTTAAAAATGGTATAGATAAATTTTAATTGGGAAACCAGAAGTGGGGCTGTCCTAAAATGAAATGAATATATGGAAAAAGATCCCATAGATACACATTCCCTTCCTCTGGTGGAAATAAAGATAGAAACCAAAAAGATGTTTGTAACATAAAACACAATAAGCACATTATATCTGAACCTGCATTTTCCCTCCTGGACTGAGCTTAAAAGGGCAGGAAACAAGTCTACCGTCCACCCAGTGCTTATCACAAATCCTGACATATAGTAGCTGCACAGTAAATATTTAAGAAATTGATGAATCAGCATTTCCCTGGCTTGACATTACCCTGTGTATAGAAAATCTATCAAATACTACTGACTCTAGAAAATCCTCATATCCTCTGAGGACAAAGTAGAGATTACAGTGGTAGGAGGCCCTGTGATTCTCAGTAAGTGATAAGCAACCCAAGGGGACAGAGGAGCAAGGCTGGAATAATCTAAGGTACTCTCTTTTCAAATTATTTTTATTCATTGTCAACTGCCTATTAAAGCATGCCAGGGCTTGACATCTTCTGCAGCTCTGTATTTTTTTCTACAACAGAGGAGAACTTATTCACTATTAAATTGGGCACATGTCAAAAAGCAAACTAAATGAACAGTTGCATTTCAATTGTTGCCACTATATAGCTAATAGTTTATCGTAATTCTCAAAGGTTTAGTACCAAGATGCTCATGCAGGTTCACCCTTTGCTGACCTCTTACAATCTTTCTGTCAGCATTTTGAATGCTACTGATTCTGTGAGTAATATTTGCAGCAGAGGTCAGGCAGGCCAGTAAGTTCAGCATGCCCTCTCACTCATGAATTCTCCTTCTTCTGTGGCTTTTCACTGTGAGTTCACATGTCGTGGCCTCTACATCTCAAACTGCAGTAAGCAAATTTCAATCCTGAGTAAAAGGAGAAAAAAAGTAAAGCCTGACTACTGCTTAACTTGTTTACACCAAAGGTCTAGAGCAAGCTGAAATCAACAGAGTGTAAATAAAAGAGTGTCCTCTGGTAATAACATACACACACTTTCAGATTCTTAGTTTAAATGCAGTCTTTCATTGGTCACTAGCACTGCATTGTTATCAGGCCATTGATATGCCTATTGCTGTCGGGACGTGTCACCAGCTCTAGCAATGCCCATTCTGGTGTTTTCTCCTATTGCTTATTCCATCTATGGGCTTGATGAAATTTGCGGTGGACAAGAAGCTAGTAAGAGCTTCCTGATAAGGCCAGCAGGATCTGCCCCATAATGATCGCTTAAATACTTCAGATCCTTGCTGTTAAAGCTTACTGCTGCTAATACCCCAGAATGCAAACAGAGACCTGTGCTTCCTTCCCTGTAGATGCACAGCAGCCCACTTCCAATGAAGAAGCAAATGAAAATCCTCTTGTTGCTGAATTTCCAGAGTGAAAGGTGCTGAAAATCAATGCTGGGATAGGGTTTCCTTCTTTCTCTCAGCTTTAATCTAGGGATGATGACAGTGATAATAGTATTTCACTCTACAGTTAGAATAAGAAAGAAAAGCACAACAAACCAAGATATAAAAGATGAATGAATAAGGCATTTGTGGCAGCCTTGCTGTTTGCTTTGGCTTGGAACATATTTTGCTCTTTTCCTTGGCAGCTGCAGTTGCTACAGCTGCAGTCAGCATAGAGTGAAACGTTAATCACATAGTTGCACTGAAACATGTTAACAAAGGTAAAATTAATAGAATTTTCATAAGAGAGATGTATTTCTATGGTATCATTAATATGCTTCAGAATTTTAAAGTAAATGTGTTTTGATTCTTCCAACATACTGGAATTGGAGTGATGTCAAGATGTTCCCACTGTCAAAGACACGAGAAGTTAAAATGGCTCTGTGTAGGGCAGTCACCTCAGGGGAAAAAAGAACTAATAGAAAATAAATGGAAAGTTCTTTTGTTTTTGTTGTTGTTGGGTATTTTTTGGCAAGCATTTGTAAGATAAGCTTATAATGTACTGGTTTCAATTCAGGAAGCACATGAAAAATAAATAAATATGTGCTCACCGCATTGGTAGCAAAGCACTAAGCATGTATGTTGTCAGAAATTCAATATCCTCTTCTTTCCTCTATATCTTCTAACAAACAGAAGATCTCACATAAGTCAGAGACTTTAGATGTCTGTGTGACTTGAGTACAATTTCCTTTTCCTTTGTTTTTCTTTTATTTTTTTCCTGAGACTTAGAGAATGTAAAAACAAAACAAAACCAAAAAAACCCAAGTGTATTGTTGTTTTTGTAGATACTTATTTTATTTAACCTCTTTTTTCTGGGTAATTTAGAATAAGTTATCCAAACTGTAAAGAAGATAGTGATGGCATTGCATGAACTTGAAAACCAAAACCAAAGTTTTTTAGACCAAATCTTTATTTACCTGGATGATGGTTCACTTCTGATAGGGAACAATTAATAAGTTTGCATAAATGAAAAGTAGTCTTAACAGTGCAACAACAACAAATAGCCTCATGAACTATCTTATTTAATCCAAACAATTATTATAATTTACACAAAATCTAAATTAGAATGTAATTACTTTCTCTACCAGGGAATCAAAATATACTTTTTTTTAATAAGGAAACTGAGCACATAAATGTATTACTCTATGGCCATAACAACCCTTTTTTGCAGAAGGCATATATATATATATATATATATATAAGAATGTCAGTGTTCAAATACTGAGTAGTAGAAAAACTATTAAAATTTAAAAACAAAACAAGCATTTGCAACAGAAAGTGGGTAGAAAAAGAAGCAAACATTCCTCTTATTTTGATAATTATGGTGCTCTATAATGTTTATAAAGTACTTTAATAAACATCCATTGCTTTTTATTCTCACAGAAGTTCTGTGAGCCAGGCAGACAAGGCTTTTTTATTCCCATTTTACCTCTGTAAAAACAGCCTCAGAAGCAATGTGCTCACCAGAATTATATAATGATTAAGGGCTAAGTCAGTGTCTGCATGTTTTCTTATCCCACTTTTCTGTTTTGTCCAGTGTACTCTGCTTCTATGAATACTTATTTCATTTCACTGTTTGTGACTTTTACATTTGTTTTCATATAGCAAAGTAGTTGGCAAACTCCATTTTGGAGGATCAGAAATGAGGATCCAGTAACTACCAATTGCTGATGCTTTGTCACTGGCTGTGTTATATTTCAGGAAAATGCACTAAGGAATAGATTCATCATAGATTCATCCTGTAGGAGACAATTATAAACCCTGGCTTAATAATTGATTAGACTCTTGAAATTTTAAAGTTATTCAAAGAAATTTGCATAAGTGGGAGTAACTTGAGAAGAAAATAGATGAGAGATTTGGATATCATGAAAACTTTCGATAAAGTCAGCTTTTTCTGATAAGATGGAAAACTAACATGATATGTTCTCCCTTCCATGAATACAACCCCAGGAATGTCACAGATAAGAGGAAAGCTGGTACATTTAATACTAAAAGGTGTGTGAGAAGTCCTTGGAGTATGATCTACAGTGAGTTTAGCAAGTGGAAAAGGAACAACAGCAGGCAGAAAAGTGAGCTCTAAGGATAACAAAATAGGCTAAGGCAGAGGATTTTACTTGTACCAATTTCTTTTCCTGGCATTCATTTTTTTCTTGCTCATTCAAACTTTAGAGTACCTGCTATGTGCAGAGTATTCTTCGAAGTGGTGAGAATTCAATAGAGAGCAAAAGCAGCAAACTCCTGCCCAAATAGAGCTTCTATTCTAGTAGGAGAGGAGTTGAAAAAGAGACCATCGCCATCTCCTTCAAAGCCATTTTGGAGTCTGCCAGGTAGGATGTTAATACCAATAGGGTGAAACTCAGCCCAACTTAGAAAGTGAGGAAATAATGACAAGTGAAGAAAAACCATCTGAACCCTGGGCATTCTCTTCTAAACTTGCAACCACACACATCAGGAGTTAGGTTGGTGATTAAAACTGAGGGAGCTCACTCTTGCTAAAAAGCAATAACTAGGATGCATGTATGCGTCAAATTTCAGAATGGAATGGTTATGGGGGAGGAAGGCAAAGAGGGGCAGAATCCCACTATTCCCCTAAAGTATCCCTCATTCTAAACTGACTAAGAAGGGGTTAACTTTGAACAGCCTTTCAGTGCCCTCTGCCCAGTTTCTTTTTCCACCTGAGCATGATAAGGATCACCAAAAACAAAACGAGACCTCAGAGAAAGCCAACCACGCAGAAAGTCCACATGCAGCAAAGACAGCCAGATAATCGTACTAAAATAGCAATAATTTAAAATATGTGTATCAAACGTTCTCAAAGATATAAGGGAGGATATTTGAAACCTGAAAAATAAATAAACAGTCTTAAAATACAGGTTGAGCATGAAAACCATATCTGTTGAAATGAAGGATGAAATGCAGGGTATTGATAAATAGCGAAAGGAATAAATTTGAGGGGCACATTAGTAAGATAGAAGATGAAGTTCAGAGAGTAGCAAATATCAAAGAAAATTTCAGGAAATTATAACAAACATATACTGCTGATGGGAGCATAGATTGGTGCAGCTATTCTGGAGAGCAACCCGGAAGTACTTAAGTACTTAGAGAAATGAAACTTATGCTTACGAAACAGCAATCCTACTTCTGATCTACTTACGAAATGCACTGCCACTTAAATCTATGAAAGGACGTAATGATGTTCATTAAAGATTTATTTTTTGTTGCAGGGAGTTGGAGGGAACCAAAGACCCAGTGCTATGAGAATAATATATACATATATATATATGTATATATTACTGAAAATAATGGATACTGTGCAGCATAAAAAAATAGATACAAGAACAAAGATCTTAATAATCAAGTATTGAATAAAAAATGTAAAAAATATATATAACATGTAAATTCCCAAACTTCATAAAATTTTAATATTCAAATATACATACATATTCAAGAGCCTACAGCAAACACACTGTTTAAAGTAGTATAATTGGAGTGGGAGGGAGAGGCAGATGGAAATAAGAATAGAGATGTAATATTAGGGCAAGAAAAAAACAGATGAATCCTGAAATATTCATGTTACTTACCGTGATAAGAATGTACTTTAAAAAATGTATCAGGCTTCCCTGGTGGCGCAGTGGTTGAGAGTCCGCCTGCTGATGCAGGGGACACGGGTTCGTGCTCCCGTCTGGGAGGATCCCACATGCCGCGGAGCGGCTGGGCCCGTGAGCCATGGCCGCTGGGCCTGTGCGTCCGGAGCCTGTGCTCCGCGGCGGGGGAGGCCACAACAGTGAGAGGCCCACATACCGCAAAAAAAAAAAAAAAAAAAAAAAAAAAAAAAAAAAATGTATGACTAACACAGTTCTTGAAGGAATGAATTCTTGAATTCAATGAATGAATTATCCCCATCTCACATTTTCCTACACTTGGTTCTCATCCATTCAGGATATTTCAAGAGGCCTATTATCCAGACTAACCTTTCCACCACAGCTTTAAATCAGTCCTTTCTTTCATCTCTAGCGCCAGATCTTTGGCAAGTTTAAGCTCCTAATCTGCTGCAGTTCCTTCTTTACTAACTGCACATTTGTGTACGTCTGTCATGAAAGACTTCACTTGATATGTCTACTATTTCATACTCCCACCTTCTTTCACTAAAAATATTTCTTCTGTAACTTCCAACTGTAATAATTTATGTGTAGGTATGTTCCCTGTTTATTTTCTTCTCAAAACCTGTCATTAATAACATACTACGAAATAAAGAATTCTAACATTTCAGTCCTCTGTGCCTAGAATGTTTGAAATTTGGTTTGATAGTTGATTCTAGGAGTAGATTTCCCCATCCTTCTCTGGGAAAATAGGACCTAGCCAACCTATCTCTCCCCTAATCGTACCATCCCATCTGCATCCCCTGGATCTGTGTCTCTACCTGAATCTATAAACACTTCAGGAAGGAGGTATAACATATTGGTTAAAAGCATAGTCTCTAAAAATCAGACAAGGTAAATTCAAATCCCAGCCCTACCACTCATCAGCTGTGCAAACTTGGCACCTCTCCTAGCCCAGGGGCTATGGGTAAAGGACACATTCCCTGTGTCAAGTTTCCCCTATTTGTGTCGAAGTTATCACTGTCAGTCTGAATCAGAATTTGGAGTTAAGCTCTTTCATTTCCTTGGTTTTCCCGTGTCTACATAGCATACATTTAAATTCTTCATTTCAATGATTTAACAAATATATTTCTGCTTCCTTTACCTACTGTGGTCCTTACACTTAGAAAGTGAAGGGGTGAAGGATGAAGAAGACAGTCTTCCTGCTTTCTTTTTGATTATATCTAATCAACAAATATTATTGTTCCATGACTCTTTTTGTAGGGTGGTTAGCAATTTTAAATCATTCTTTCTTTTTCCACTTATTTATGGGATAAAATCCAAATCCCTTAGTTTAACATTCCAAATCATCCACACTTTGTCCCGACGATTAACTTTTAATCATATCTTCAGATATTCTCAATTACATTCTTTTATCTAATGTATACATTCTGTAAACCTCTAAATACGTTTTCTATAATCCCTCCACCATAAATTGCACTTGTGTTTTATATCATCTGTAACGTACTCCTTCCTCTTCCTCATAAAATCATTTCCCAAGACCACATTCAAATTTCACTTCCCCTATTAATTGATTACCGTAGCTCACAACGGCACCTCCCTCCTAGAAGATTTGCAATACCTATTGCACGGCACTTTTCTGCAAGCTATCTTCTTTGTGTCTATGTTTCTTATGTTCAGACCTGGACACTAAATTACCTGAAGGTAAAGTCTCTATATGCTATCTTCTCTGGTCACACAGAATACTCGGTAAAGGACTGTGCACCCATTAATTCTATACAATATGGAGTGTTTGCTTTCTAGCTTCAGAATGACTGGCTATGTGTTGATATATCTCCTTCAACTTTATTAGTGAACTTTCATTTACAAATATTTGTGAAAGGTGTCTTCAGGCTCTCTTCATATCTTTGACTCATTCTGTGGTAAAAATGAACTGTAGAGGGGCAGAGCTGCAGTGCTGTGCTTAGACACAGGGAAGAAGTAAAACTGTCTTTATTCACAAATGACATGAATCTTATACATAGAAAATCCTAAGGAATTCACTGAAAATATTACTAGAATAAACAAGTTCAGCAAGATCATAGGATACAAGAGCAATATACAAAATCAATTATATTTCTATCCGCCTGCAACAAACCAAAAATGAAATTAAAAAAACAATTCCATTCTCAATAGCATAAAAAACAATTTAGAAATAAATTTAACACAAATTTTTTTTGCAATACTTGGACACTGAAAATGGTAAAACATTGTTGAAGAAAATTCTGAAAGATTTAGATAAATGAAAAGATATTCCATGTTCATAGACTGGAAGACTTACTATCATTTTGATGGCAATACCTTTTTTTTTTTCCCCAGCGTGCAGGGCTGTTTATTGACGCATTGACACGTTTACTTCCCCGAATGACTTTTCCTCACTGCTCAGGAGTTGAAAGAATTTGAGGTTTGGGGGTGGGGTACAGATGGATGTCAAAAGGTACACCTTGAATGTGCTGTGATGGGTTGAAAATAATGCGATTGACAAGCCCCGCATATAAGATGCTCAGGAAGTTTGGGCCCTACAAGTTCTAGACCCCACCCTTTAGAGTACACCCCTCCCTCCCTCCTTCCAGCATGGCACGAGGAGTCCACGGAGCAAGGGAATATGTTCACATAAAACAAGTGGCATGTTCATACCTCTCTGCCGGTGCCAGGGTACAAGTACTCAAGACTGTAATCCTCAGTAGGAAAAATACAAGGTCTTAAGATTGCTTTCAAGATCTGTTCAAGCCTGTTCCCTCTTGAAGGTGAGCTGGTGTGCACAACCCTAGCCCAAAGGGGTGGCTAACTGAGGGGAAGCCAGAGAGTAGGCAGTGGTATCTCCTTGAATGTATACAAAGCCCTTCATCATGCAAAATGGAAATAGGGGTGGCAAGAGAATGGACAGAGACTACAGGCTTAAGGGTGCTTTCCTCAGTCCCCACAGTCCAGCATGGAACTGCAAGTAGTCTAGGAATTCAGGATTCTAACTTGGTTTTCCAAGTTGTTATGAAATTGTATTTGTCAGTGTAGGATCATAGACCATGCTCGACCTAAAAAAATTTTTTAAAAAATTTTTGTCGGAGTATGGTTGCTTTACAATATTGTGTTAGTTTCTACTGTATAGCAAAGTGAATCAGCAATACGTATGCATATATTCCCTCTTTTGTGGATTTCCTTCCCATTTAGGTCACCACAGAGCATTGAGTAGAGTTCCCTGTGCTAGACAGTAGGTTCTCATTAGTTATCTATTTTATACATAGTATCAATAGTATATATATGTCAATCGATTATATGTATATACGTTACATGTATATATGTTAACTCGATTTATGTCTTTTAAATATTTAGGCATGTGAAGAATGGCAATACCCCATTCTGTTCCAGTTATGTATTGATGCATTAAAAACTACTGCAAACTTAGTGGTGTAAACAACCATTTCATTATGCTGTCAGAAGTTATACTCCAGAATAAAGTTTCACTGATAAAAAATAAAAATTTAAGCATGTGATATGAAGGCCTAAATTTAGACTATTTCTCCAGGTCCCACAAATGAGGGGGAGGCCTGGATCTCTAACTTCTTTTCCCCAAGTTGACTTTAATATTATAAGAAATGTCTTTGTTTTTCTTCAGTAGAATCAGGTGTACAGTTTGTTCATCCATTTACTTTGATAAAGGCCTTTTCCTTCTCATGAAAGAGCAGACTCAGGTTTGGAGGCTGTTAGGATATCCATATCATTTGATCCTTATGATATATCAAGATTTATTTAGGAACGAGTAGATATGGACTTAGTAGTATTTATAAGTAGCTTCTTTTACCTTCACTTCCAAGTTAAAAAAAAAACTAGGAAAACCACATTTTACAATATTTATACTTGAACTATTTCTAAATGTCAAAATAAAGTAATATAAATCATCAGCCTTGTAATTTATACAGTGGAAGTGTAGTCCCAAACGTTATACCATTCAGCAATATCTGCTGTTCTCCAAACATTTAAAAAACTCATTAAAAAACTCTGTGCATATCTAGAAAAAGTGAAAAATGACTTAGTCATTACATTTTGTTCTTGGAATCAGTCTTTTTTTTTCTATTACCATTTCTGACTTGCTGAAATCCAGCCTATGTTCCTATGTTTACTATGTCTTAAACATGTGTCTGTTACATAGTGGTATCTACTTAGAGGCAGATTGATTAGATTTGCATTTTAAAAGTCATTACAGAAGGTAGAAAAAAAACGAAAAGGGGTTAGGTACTGGTTCTGAGTATTAATGGTCTACTTTTAAAGTAGCACGTGAAGTGCTATGTAAATAACTTTCACCACTGAGTGAAAATTATATACATGAAAATCCTTTGAACTTGTAGCATTTCCCATTCCTGTCAAACTCTTTTCTTAATAACATATTAATAAAGTACTACTGTCCATTTATATCGTTCAGCAACCAATTTAGTCTGATTTTCATTAATATGCATGTATATTACAATGGAAACCTTTCACAAGGTTGTATTTTCATTTTCTACTTTTTTAAGTTTCTGATTTTTTATTTTATGTCACTCTTATTTTGACATTTTACCCAGTTGTCTAATACCCCTGCCATTCAGCATATTTATTTCTTGCACTTGAGTACAATAATCTCAAAACGAGTCAGTAATCAGAAAAACAAGAGGCAAAGAGTATTATAAGAATACACACACACGCACACACACACACACACACACACACACACACATATTCAGAGAGAGAAAAACCCTAGGGAAAATTCTAACTATAACACACAAGGTACATACATACATTAATACTTTAAATATTTCTACAATAGTATTTCTGGATGGGTGTATATATATATGTATATATAAAATTCATAGATTCAATTTGTAAATTGCAAATCACATGGTGATTTATAAAATTTTACAGAACATTGTTAAAAATTGGCCATTTAAAGTAGCCTATTTTAGGGATTTCCCTGGTGGCACAGTGGTTAAGAATCTGCCTGCTAATGCAGGGGACATGGGTTCGATCCATGGTCCTGGAATATCCCACATGCCACAGAACAACTAAGCCTGTGTGCCACACTACTGAGCCTGCGCTCTAGAGCCCGTGAGCCACAACTACTGAGCCCATGCGCCTAGAGCCTGTGCTCCGCAACAAGAGAAGACACTGCAGTGAAAAGCCCGTGCACCGCAGCAAAGAGTAGCCCCCACCTGCTACAACTAGAGAAAGTCCCTGTGCAGCAATGAAGACCTAACACACCCCAAAATAAATAAATTTATTTTTTAAAAATAAAAATAAAAAAATAATAAAGTAGCCTATTTTAGTCCACAAAAAGATCAAGGAAACAAAATACATACACTATCTAACTTTTGTATAGCCCTAGGTGTTACCTTCTGTAATGTTTGTAAAAGAAATAATGTGTATAACTTAAAACGATTAGGCCATGAAACTAATGGTAGAGAATATTTAAGAATCAGTAACAACCTGTAGTGACATTATGATTGTTATTTTTTATTTCAATATACATTATTAGCAATTATTTAAACAACTATAGTTTGTTCAATAAGTCAGTAGACAACAAAAAGTTGTGAGAGTATAAAACACTTTTTAAAGTGTTCTGGGAAAAGCTATCAAAAAGCTTTATAAGATCAGCAAGAGAATTCCAGTAGATCCATTGAATAACTGATGTCATCAATATAGGAAACATGATTTAGCCCATATCCTTTGGACAAAAATAGTTTTACTTTCTTCTGCTCATGATGGTATGTCTGCTCAAGTGACATACGTACAATCATTTGACTTGAAATCATTTGACTCTCCTTATCAATAATGTCCACATCCGTTGTTTTAATGCTAGGCAAATATTGAGTTTAAGAGACACAGAGTGATGCATTTTTGTGTGTGTGTAGATATGACAAAACACTGCAAGTTAGTTATTAATATGTTTTTTATGATGAAGGGTCAACACAACAATATGTATATTAGAATTGTGTAGCTTCTATATCTCTAACCTGTAAATCGCAGTGATTTTCTGTGAACATTTGAAAAATCTCACCATTTTGGAATTTAGTCAGAGATAAACATTACAAATAGCGTTCCAAGATTCCTTGAAAGGGACATGCAAATCATGAAAATATTTTATTAAAAATGATTCCTTTGGAACTAAAATACAGACAAAAAAGATTCAAAGCAAATTTGACAGTTCTGAAAAATTCTACAGATATCGTGAAGGCCATTTTCTAAACATTTCCACATTCTTGGAGTGGCAGATAATGTGCCAATGTTATCTAATAAATATTAGCTGACGGACTTTAGCTAAAATGATTATTGTCTATTACAAGTAAATATACTTCTTGGCCCTTTCATTAAAGAAGCACAGGACAGTAACCATCTCCCTGTGAGCAGAACAACAGAAATGAATCCACTTTGATTTGAAACTTTTATATAAATATAGACATTTTTGAAAATTTTATACCTATAATGGGTACAATCTTTTTATTTATGTTCATAAAGTAGATTCACTCAGCAAAAGAGCAATAAGCAACAACCTGTAGTGACATTATGACACAGTTGCTGTTAAAATATATCTGGGTGAAACTTTCTGAGGAAGCTTTTGAAGTTTAATATTCTTCTTTTTACTTTTCCCATGTCTTATTTCTTTTCCTTTCATCTCCATTTTTCCCCTGTGGTTAATGATTATCAATGATAGTCTTAATGTCTGAATGGTTTAGGATAAAGAGAATATTCACTCATATTTTAGAAATAGGATAATTGTGTAGATCAAGAGTTCTCTTAGATTCTTTGGTATCATGAATGTAGAAATTTTCAACTGGAAATGATTTTGGCCTTCTAAAAATATCTGACATAAATTCTATATTATTCCCTATGCTCTTTTAGCATTGGACTTATTCAACTGCAAAGCTCATCTCTTTCATGGAGACCTTCACTTATTTATATAAACAAAATCTCTTATTCTTTTTAATCATTCTGCCCTCCATATGAAACTATTAGTCTGTTGACCATATTTCTATTAAGGTTTTTGGTAACTGTCAGTTTTAAAATAAAGGTTTATAGAAAGTTGCAGTATAATGCAGAGAGGTCCCTCATACTCCTTCACCAGGTTTCCCCAGTGGTTACATTTTTAGTAACTATAGTACAATATCAAAACCAGGAAATTGGGACTTCCCTGGTGGTGCAGTGGTTAAGAATCTGCTTGCCAATGCAGGGGACACGGGTTCAATCCCTGGTCTGGGAAGATCCCACATGCCACAGAGCAACTAAGCCGTGTGCCACAACTACTGAAGCCGGCACACCTAGAGCCCATGTTCTGCAACAAGAAGCCACTGCAATGAGAAGCCCATGCACCGCATTTAAGAGTAGCCCCTGCTCGCCGCAACTAGAGAAAGCCCGTGCACAGCAACAAAGACCCAACGCAGCCAAAAATAAATAAATAAATTTTATAAAAAAAAAAAAAGGAAATTGACATTTATAAAATGTGTGTGTATAGCTCTCTGACATTTTGTCACACATGTAGATTCCTGTAACCACCAGTACTATCAAAACACTGAACACTTCCAGTGAAGTATAAAATCCTACCTCCCTCAGTCTTTTTACCTATACCCTGTTCATAATTTTTTTAATGTATTTCCTTTAGGCACACTGAGAACCACATCGGACATTGTTACATTGTTTGCTTCAAGTCAAATATAATTTAGAAAACGCAAGAGAAGAGGGAGAATTTATTGTATACCCATACTTTTGGTCTTTTTGCTGTTCATTCTTCCCTCCTGATGATTTAAGACACCTTTTATCATGTTATTTCTGTTTCAAGAGCTTCCTTTGGCCATTCTTTTGGGTAGGTCTGCTGATGACAAATTTTTAGTTTTCCTTCTTTTGAAAATGTTTTTAATTTCCCTTAGTTTCTGAAAGAAAGTTTTGCCTAATATAGAATTCTGGGTTGACATTTTTTGCCTTTGAACACCTGAACAATGTGTCACTTATTCCTCTGGCCTACATGCTTTCTGATGAGAAATCCACTTTCATTCAAATTGTTCTTCCCCTGTAAGTAAAGTGTTGTTTCACTCTTACTGCTTTCAAGATTTTATTCTCTGGTTTGTTTACTGAAGTTGTATGTTTGTTTGGTTTCTGTTTGGGTCTGAATGTCTTTGGATTTATCCTTTTGGGGTTTGCTCAGTTCTTGAAACTCGGTTTATTTTTTGCCAAACTTGGAAATATTTTAGCCATTATTTCTTCAAATACACTTTTAGCCCCACCGTTTTTCTCCTTTCTTTGTGAAACTCTGATGACATAAATATTAGAGTTTTTGTTGCAGTCCCACAGGTCCTTGAAGTTCTGGGGGTTTTGTTTGTTTCTTTGTTTTCAGTCTATTTTGTCTTTATTCTCCAGATTGGGTAATTTGTATTGATCTTTTTATCAAGTTCACTTATTGTTTCCTCCATCCTCTTTTTTCTACTATTTAGTATATTGAGGGTTTTAAAAATTTTTTAGTTACTATAATTGTCAGTTCCAGAATTTCTACTTGGTTCTTTATATCTACTATTTATTTGTAAAGCTTTCCATTTGTTTCATTTGTTTTAAGCATATTCATAACTGCTCATTAAAATATTTTTATAATGTTGTGTTTGAAATCCTTGTTGGATAAATCTAGTATATGTGTCATCTTTATGTTGACATGTGTTATCTTCTCACTGAAGATATGATTATTCTGTTTCTTGGTATGCTTAGTAATTTTCAGCGTATTCAGGGCATTCTGAGTATTACAAGACTGTATTTTATTTAAATTTTGGTGAGTAAATCTCCTCTGACATGACATAGGGTGAAAGTGGACGCTGCCTTGTTACTGCTGGGTGGGAGTAAAAGTCCAGGTTTTCCACTCAGACTCCTTAGGAGAGCACGAGGGGCTTCTTATGTTTGCTCCCTATGTGGGCTTCACAAAGGGAGGGCATGTATCAGGAGGCCTTGGTCCTTGTTAACACTAGATGCTCGTGAAAGTTCCAGTTTCTCACTCGGTCTCCTTTGACATCACCCAAAGGAGAGGAAGTACATGGGGAAGGAGAGGGGCACATTGTTACTCTTGGTAGGAAAGAAAAGAAAGTCCTACAGTCCCACTTGGTCTTCTCTGATACCACCCAAGCAGAGGTTAGGACAAGGTCTACTAGGTTTTTGTTTTTGTTTTTAAATTATACGTTACCAAATAGAATAGTTTTGCATAAACATATGCTAAACTAAGAAGACAGAGCCCACTGAAAATACGTAATTAAATTTATATTGTATATTTATAGGTCATTTTTTACAGATGCATTCAGTGTGTGGTTTAAAAGGGAAATTAAAAGTTAGTCCTAGCCATCATGCTAGAAGGACTTAAAATGCATACAACGGCATTATCAAAAATAATAAAAGTCCTATTTAAAATTTCAAGTCTTTTTCATTGCATAACATGAAGTTTTGGTTATCTGTTGCTTTTCAGTAAATAGTCAGGTTTTTTTCCTAACTTTGAAAGTACGTTAGGATTACTGTTTTTATTAATCTCAGTAATATTGGTTCCACTGATACTGCATTTATTGTACATTATGAGAACATAAATTTCATTATGAGAACATAAATTTCATTATGAGAACATAAATCTCATAAATTATGTTATGAGAACATAATTTATTTTTCATTTGTTCAAAATATATCAAAAGCTCTATATCATATGAAGGAAGGTTATTCCACTGTTCTAAAGCAGTTTGTAAAATACAGTGTACAAATTGAACAAAATACATATAAGAAACAGGGTAAAACATCTTTCTAAACAGCTCTACTGATAAAGGGGAGATACAATCTCTCCTCTTTATTGAGTGGATTCAATGAGGGTCAGTGCACATAGTAGTCAATGGAATACAAACCAATAAAAATATGTTAGAAGAATAGAATAAAAATATCCAAGGTTCAAGTGCCTAATTTTTCCTGCTGAATCTATTTCTTTTTTTTATTTTCTAACACACATGAAGACACTCTACTGAACACTCACATATATATCAAACATAATGGTTTTCATTTTAAATTTTCATTGTATTTGCTATTTAGTTTCCCCATTTTTGTCCAACTTGCTTCTCCTTAGCTCTCTCACCATTTCTGCTATGTGCTGAATTCTGCCTTCAATGGTGATTAGCATATACACATTTAACAATTTATTAACCTGATTACTTGTTCTCCCTGTAAACAATATGATAACATATATGAAAGACAAATATGATATTCTGTGTCATGTTTAGTCCTACCTTTGTCCAGAGCTTAATTTAGCTTTTAAGTTTATTTTAGCAAACCAATGTCAAATATTACCATGCATTTAACTATTTATTGTAGCATCAACACAAGAGAGTAAGTGAAATTTGTGAAGCCTATACTTTCCACCACTTTAAGGTGTCTGTGCAGATCATTATGTATTCCTCACCATAGGTCAGTTGCTTAGCGACCAGAGAAGTAGAGAACTACTAATTGAAAGTATTCCGTATTGCTGGCAATATTTGCTGCAGGACATTGAACTTAGAAATAGCAGAGACTATGTCAGATAAAAATGTTGCCGGGGATGAAAGAAAACAAGTTGCAATATTATCTTAGTAGAAGTGGTTATTATTTACTTATATATAGTAATTTTTGTTTGCAAAATATTTTGCTGTTTCTTTCCTATGAAAAATTACCATTAAAATTGATTTTTAGCCCTAAAAATCATCTATACAATGAGAGAAAAAATCATAGTTTTAGCTTCTATTAAGAAGAAAAATAAAACAAAATAGAAAACAAACAAGAAAGTGAAGAAAAGGAAGAAGGAGAAGATACAGAAATAGCACTAAGTTAAATCTAGGTTCCTTGAGATAAGTAACAATGTCTATATGGGCTTTTCTGAATGCATATTTTATAATAAAAACAAAAGAGGAAGAGGAGGAGAGAAGGAAGAAGAAGAAATTGGGAGAAAAAGAAGAGAAACAAAGCCAAATATGAAGGGGAAAGAAAATTGAAAAAAAAAAAGTAGCAATACTGTAAGTGAATGGATTCAAAACATTAATTTTATACAGTCTATTAAGCTTTCTAATATAAAGATTAAGTAAAATCAGGATTATTTTCTCATTTCTCCATGTAATATACAATTTATGTGTCCACAGAAAGTAGATGTGTGGTCATTGTGTGCCCACTTTCATTTAATAAAAAGAGTAGGTCAGAGAAAGAGAACACATCCTTCACAAGACCAAGTTACCAAGTTGGCTCAATTCCCTTGTTAGCTTATTTGCTATAAGACTTCTAATATAATTTTGTATTTATGGACTTCTCTCACACTCCACAGACATACGGGCATTAAATGTGTGTGTGTGTGTGTGTGTGTGTGTGTGTGTATGTGTGTGTGTGTGATTTGAATAACTGGTTTTTATAAGAATTCTTTTGTAGAAATAGTTGTCACTTACATCTTTAAGCAGATTACATCTAGTAATGGCTAATAAATGGGATATATGTTAATTTGACGTCCAATCACCTGATGATTAACTATACATCTTATGTGGATTGCAAATATATATTTCTGAAAGACCTCAAAACATATCTAAATGTTTGAAACCACAACTGATCAGAATTTCACTGTTAATGTCCAGAAGCCGTTTCGAGATCATGCATGGTCATTATGAATATCAGCTGTCTGCAGTGATCTGAAGATAAAGGTTATAAGAGATGCTCTTAGTCTATGCTGTACTTATGATGCAACCTTTTAAAATATATCCTAGAGATTAAGTAGTCATTCGTCTGTTTCTCATAAAAGCTGAGTGTCAAATGTGCTAAAATTCCAATTTGACTCTTTGTATTCTGGCTATACTTATGCAGAATGTTAATAAAACTTTCTCTTTGGGTATTCGTGAAAAGTAGTCTCTATTTACTTAAGGGTGGCTTGCACTTTTTTCCCCAGAGGTTTAAAGTTAATGGATGATAGGATTGAAAAAGATACAGGAAAGTTGATCGAAATTCTTAATTGGTAGAAAGAAGTCAGATCTGCCTTTGCTATAGCATACTGACTGGCATTCTATGCATAATCTGTTTTTGTCTTTCCGTGTTTTAAAAATAAATACTTGAAGATAATATTAGCTGATTACAGTTTTCTGTGGCTGTATAACAAATCACTCCCAAACATGCAGCTTAAAACAACTAAGCAACAAGCATTTATCTGCTCATGGTTCTGCAATCTGGGCTAAACTCAGCTGCGTGGCTTGCCTTTCCTCCAGATGGTGTTGGCTAGGTTCTCCCATGTGTTTATATTCAGTGGGCAGCTCTACTGGGACTAGAGGTTCCAGGATGACCCCATTTATATGTTGGGCAGGAGAGACTAGGAGATGACCAGGCCTTCTTTTCTGTCTTCCTGGTCCTCCATTCTCCTGGGCCTTTTCCACCGTGGGGACGCTCAGCCTCAAGAAAGCTAATCTGGGCTTCCCTGGTGGCGCAGTGGTTAAGAACCCACCTGCCAATGCAGGGGACACGGGTTCGATCCCTGGTCCGGGAAGATCCCACATGCCACAGAACAACTAAGCCCGTGCGCCACAACTACTGAGCCTGCGCTCTAGAGCCCACAAGCCACAACTACTGATCCCACGTGCCACAACTACTCAAGCCCGCACACCTAGAGCCCGTGCTCCACAACAAGAGAAGCCACCACAATGAGAAGCCCAAGCACCACAACGAAGAGTAGCCCCCGCTCACCGCAACTAGAGAAAGCCCGCGCACAGCAACAAAGACCCAATGCAACCAAAACTAAATAATTAATTAATTAATTAAAAGAAAGCTAATCTGGACATCTTTGCACAGTGGCTCAGGGCTAAGAAGGAAGAAAGGGAAACTGGAAAGCCTCCTTAGGCCTAGGACAGAAACTTGTACAATGTCATTTCTGCTGTATTCTTTTGGTTCAAGTAACTCAAAAGGCTAACCTATGTTCAGATTGGGAGGACACTGTAAGGACAGGAATTGAAGAGGTATCATGATTCACTGATCATTTGGTAATACTATGTGTCAAGGTTATAATTTGTTGAACTATGTAGTCTGAGTGGAAAAGCAATATATCCTCACGTTTGGTTCCTACTGTTGTCATAACAAATTACAACAAACTTGGTGGCTTCAAATAACAGAAGTTCATTCTCTTGCAGTTCTGGAGGTCAGAGGTCTAAAGTGTACGTGTTTGTAGTGTTGGTTCCTACTGGCGGCTCTGAGAGAAAATCCATTCCGCACTGTTAGGAGTTCTTGGTGTTCCTTGGCTTTTAAACATATCACTTCAATCTCTGCCTCTGTCTTCACATGGCCTTCTTTTTCTGTCTCTGTCTATTCTCCTATAAGAACACTTATCACTAGATTTAGAACTCATCATAATCCAGGATGATTTTATCTTAGATCCTTACCTTAATTGTATCTTCAAAGACCCTTATTCCAAATAAGGCCATATTTTGAGGTTCCAGGTGTACATAATTTGGGGGGGGGAACACCATTCAAACCATTAGAGTTTGCTATCAAACTTTATAATTTCCCCCCATGCTTTTAGTCATCTCTACTACAAAGAACTTGGATTTGGAAAATTTCATATCCACTCATAATTAGGGCAGCATTTCTCAAAGCATATTCCTCAGGAAACGCATTCTAAGAGTTGTTCTATGGGTAAAGAGTTTCTTGGTCACAAGATTTTGGAAAGTACTGCTTACTATTAATACTTTCTGGAAATTCACATTGTGCTTTAATTTATTAAAGAGAAATCATTCAGGAAAAAATACGAAATTTTTAGAAGCACATTTTTTCCCCTAAATGCATGTAGATACCGAACACCTCTAGTTTTATTCAAGTAATACCTATCAAAACCTCACAGAACCAGGGTCATATGTACCAAAGATTCTGATATGAACGGTGGTGTAGACTACATGATATTAGTTTCAAAACGTTGAACAAAATCAACCACGTACATGAGTGAACATTTTAATAATCTGCTTCCTGCCCGTGAACAAGACCTTTTGACACCTAAAATGTTCTTTCTGCTTTTTCTGGTTAATTCCTATTTGTCTTTTAGAACTCTCATTAGAGGTTATTTTCAAGAGAAAGCTTTTAACTCTCCAAAGATTCAATTAGATGTTCTTTCAATTTTTCTTATAGCTCCCTATTCTTAACACTAATATATCACTAAAACACTCTACTATAATTACCTTGGTTTGTGTTCTTTAGCCTCCAACCATATGCTTATTGAGGTTAAGAATCTTATTTGTCATTGATTCCTGGGACACAACTTGTATTCAATTAATGTTTGTTTGAATGAAAAGGTGAGAAATTTTGACATTGGGTAGAAATAGATCAACAAATAACCAGTATATATAATCTTGAAAGAGCATTCAGTTATAAAATATTTTGCATGGAAATCACTTTTTCAAAATATCACGCTTTCAAAATAATGTCATATAGAGTCCTTTATTTCCCACAGTTTGCAACAATCATCCTCAGAACTTAACTCTTTGTGTTCTATATGTCCAGCAGTAAACAATGGGCCGGTAAAGTTGTTAGAAAAAGACATGGAGTAAATCTTATTAACCACTTGGTAAGACAATTAAAAAAAATTAAATCCCTTTGACTCAGTTAATAATGACTGAATCCATTTATGTTACTTGGGTATTTATGTTTCTCCAAGAAACAGTGCTAAATTTGGTCAAGCTAAGAATTTTTTTTTCTTTTAAATGGTACAGTTACTTTTTATTTTATTTTATTTTATTTATTTATTTACTTTTGGCTGTGTT
Source organism: Lagenorhynchus albirostris (assembly GCF_949774975.1). Lineage (NCBI taxonomy): Eukaryota > Metazoa > Chordata > Mammalia > Artiodactyla > Delphinidae > Lagenorhynchus > Lagenorhynchus albirostris. The sequence continues at coordinate 70,280,815 of NC_083095.1, read as the reverse complement.
GGGTCTTCGTTTCTGTGCGAGGGCTTTCTCTAGTTGTGGCAAGCGGGGGGCCACTCTTCACCGCGGTGCGTGGGCCTCTCACTATCGCGGCCTCTCTTGTTGCGGAGCACAGGCTCCAGACGCGCAGGCTCAGTAGTTGTGGCTCACGGGCCTAGTTGCTCCGCAGCATGTGGGATCTTCCCAGACCAGGGCTCGAACCCGTGTCCCCTGCATTGGCAGGCAGATTCTCAACCACTGCGCCACCAGGGAAGCCCCAAGCTAAGAATTTTAAGAAGAAAACAACAAGTTTCCCTTTTAATAGCCTTTGCATAAGTGAAGCCTTTGTAGACCCCTTCCCATAGTTTTCTTTAGAAACAATAGTTCTGTTGTTTTCTATACTCATTCAGAATTATCCAAACAGCCCAATTAATAGAATCAATGAAGAAAAGTAAATTTTAGACAGTGGGCATACTATCCTACTAGTGAGATGTTTACTTCCAAACCTTCTGCCGCTCCACCCCCTAAGACACACACACTGTTAGAGAAATATTATTTAATTATGGTGTAACTAATCAAAAACTTTATGTTCAAAGACTTTCAGAATTTCATATCTAAATACTTTTGCCAATATAAAATTTCACAGCCTAAGGAGAAGTTGGCACAAGGGTCATTCTCTTTTACATGGCTTGAAAATAAGCTTTAGTAACAGTCATTCCTGATAAATAATAGTTTCTTGGAGTAAAATTCATTTTCTCGATGTAAATATTTCATCCTATTGAGTATCAATATATTATCCCTGAAACCTAGGTTTCAGTTTAACAAAACAGATTTATCAGTTCACTGAATATTATTCAGGAAAAAAATTCATATTCCAAATAAGTAATTTATTTACCTGGTTAATCCCAAGATATTTACTGTCAATAATCTTGGTTATAAGTTGAGAATTAGGATATACAGTAAGTTCCTAAAACTCTACCAAATATTATTTGTACTGAGGAGAATTAAATTTAATCATCATGTTAACTTTTTAATCCTAGTTAAAGACTTTTCGCATGTATTCTTCTCCTAGTTTGGATATAATTGCAAAAGTAAATGTATATCCCTAGTTGCTCTCTTGCCAACTACAGCTAGGTTGCACCTACCCAAGTAGCTGTTTTATAATAAGTGCATATTAAGCAAATTAGTGTTCAACTCTCAAGCTTACACAGAATAGAATTTTGAAGCACTTTTCCATGAGAAAGAAAATGTTTTTAGCATTTTGTGTTTGCTGTTGTTCTTCACACCTATAACCTGTGAAAGCCTACCTAAAGGAAGTCAGAGGCAACATTTCAGTAAGTTAACTTTCATAGATGTCTTCAGCTCATGGGAGCATTTTCCTGCTTTAATTTGCCAGGAGAGACCTGACCTAAGAAAGTGCAAGTACTGTTTTATGAGGTGAGAAAACACCTACATGAGACTCTTTAGTGATGGCATGTGATTCTCCCTTGTTATAATCACATGCCATCCCAAGTAGAGTGCTGTAGCTTCAGTAAATCATAGGAGAAAAGAACTGGTTTACATCATATCCAACAATGAAAAGTCTCACAAACCTGTAGCTATCTGGTGGCCCTGGAACTCCTCACTTGGTAGCTTGCAAAACCTAAAATAATCTATTACACCTAGACCTAGCAAATTTGAAATTTTTAGAATACACTCAATGACTTCTGATGGGATTCATACCTATCATACATTGAAAGACAGTTAGTAGACCCAACAGGAAGAACTTCAAAATATTTTTGTTTCCTATGGAAGTTTGGGAATCTTGACTCCCTAGATGCTCTGTTGGCAAGTCTTCATGCACTGTTTTCTCTTACTTATTTCTCCTCACATACACGCAAGCTATTTTCTTGCCTATTGTGTGTACTTGGCAGGTTTTCTGGGCACAGTGCCCAGTTGGTTTAATGGGTGCTTATTATTACCTATAGTGTCCCTGATTTTGTTTTGCAAATGAGCATTCTATAAATTATTAATGATTATTATTGTACTTTAGATTCCACTTTGCTTTTGGAATTTAGAAACAAAGAGTGAACATTGAACCCAATGGGTAATAACCAAGAATATCAAAGCTATACCCAATGCTCAACTGTAAGGGAGGAGATTAAAGAATGTTTTGTAGTAAACAAAACAGGATTATTCCTATTGCAGTTAAAATAAAAGTAAACATGAAGGACTAAATTTATTACTTGACAAAATGCTCATAATATCATTTATTCCATTTTTACCACCTAAATATTACCCATAAGTCTCTTGATCAATATCCATGGGTAAACATATTCTTTAAGTATAGAGAGCCAGAGAAAGTGTTAACTTTTCTCCTCCAATTCACAAGAGTTTTTGTACCTTATGTAGTATGACACACTATCAAACATTTAACAGGTCACTGCTGAATTCGCCTCTGAATTTTGAGTCAGATAAAAGCAATTTGAGTTTAGGTATCATTTCAAAGAAGAAAAAAGTCATATTTGTAAATAATTTACACACATATTTTTAAAAGAAGAAATACTAAAGAAGGAAAAACACAGAGGAAAATATGAGGGAAAAAAGTCTCTGGAAGTGCAAAAGAAGAAAAGGAAATGTTTTATTGGCAGTGAAATATAACTACTAATCCACTGTATATAAGTGAAAATTTGGTCTCTACCTTATTGCTGTAATGCTTTACATTTTGAAATTAGAGTTTAACTAAAGGATAATACATACCCAATAAAGCGAAGCTCAGAAGATGTTATGAATTGTAAAATAAGAACCATCTCACTATTTTTATACTGAAAAAATGTATTCATTCTCAATTATTTCATCCTGACTAATGCAAAAAATAATGAAATATTTTATTTTCCAAAATCATTCTTCCTTCCCCTCAATTTTCTCTCTCTCTCTCTCTCTTTCTCTTTTGTGCATTGTAAATATTTTTTAAATTCATTCTCCTGAAATTGGATCTGGACATAAGACTTTGATATACTTTGCTATAAATCTTTGTTTTATTACAATACAAATATTCTCTACATTTTCATTATTATAATATTGATTCAGCTTTAGGATTAATTTATATGCAAAGCAAATAATTCACCCAAACTTGTAAGGGATATGCATTATCAGAACACAACACCTGCAGGACAACAGAGAGGTTAATTTCATTGTTGCTCTGAAGCAAAAGGAGATCATAATGGAGTCTGCAGTAACCAAGCTCTGTGAAATAGCTGCATTAGTCATTAACTTTCCAGCACTAAATTTCATATAAAACTCAATTAACTACTACATAGCTTTTAATGACAATATTTTTTCAGATGCAGCTCTTGTTTACTAATAAGATTTCACATCACGACTATCTATTCCATTACTTTCTCCATGTTAATATTCAAGTCTAGATTTTCTCCAAAGAAAATGGAGCAATGAAAATTGCATTTGCTAAAAGTTCTCCTTGAATTATGTTTCAACATTTCAAGTGTGTTAATGTAATGCTTTAGAAGCTAAAGGGAACGATTATATAGGAAGCCAAAGTCCTCTATGTCTATCCCCAGGATTGATTGTTTGCTGTTTATGCATATTTCCCCACAACATTGCTTCTGTGTTGGAATTTATCAGGATCAGAACTGTCTAAATTGGAAATGTCCCTTAGTATATTTTTATCACAGTGAAAGTCAAAGCCTAGAATAACAAAAAGGCACAAAATTAATGTCATCAGGAAACAATTTACACAGCTAATTAGCATAGCATTCTCATATAAAAAGACAGATGGATTAAGGGATCAGGTCAGTCATAGCCTGCAGTAAACTGCTTCAGTCTTTAATCCCCTGCTGTTACCTATCAACGGGTGCTTTTTTTATGGACTTAGATAGACCCCTGGAAAGATTTAGATTCTCCCATTAGATTGATTCACCTTGTTCCTTTAACTTTTATTGATGATATGTTTCATTATTCCTTACTAAAATAACAACAAGAACGCGAATTTAGTTAGCAGCTAAAGAATCCACATAAAAAACATATTTGAACATTTCTCAGTTAATAGCTTCCACAACAACACCCACAGACACACTTATTGCTCTGTTGTGCTAAGAAATAGAATCCGGTTTGAGGGCAACAATGGAAGAGTTATTTCCTACTTCAACCAGAATTGAGATTATTTTGCAAGTGCTATACATACACAGCATCTAAGACAATAACACATCACACAGCAGCTGCACGTGAAAAATGTCAAATTCTTTTAATAGAAGTATTCAATCAGAATAGATTGATTTCCATGAGTCTTCTTTAAAATGTTTCCAAAAGTAATGTCTAAGAAAAGTATCACTAAAGATATTTGATCCAGTATATGTAAAGCCAAAACCAACAAATGAAAAAAAACTGTCTATGAAAAAAAATTTTTTTTTAAGTTTCAGGGCATAGGAAAATAAATTGTTTCCTTTAATTATTGCATTAATTTCCTAGAGCTACCATAATAAAGACTCACAATGTGGGCAGCTTAAAACAACAAAAATTTATCATCTCATGGTTCTGGAGACTAGATGTTCAAAATCTAGGTGTTGGCAAGTTTGGTTCCTTCTGGAGAGCTCTGAGGGAGTGTCTGTTCTGTGCCTCTCCCAGTTTCTGGTGGTTGCCAGCAATTCCTGGTGTTTTTTTCTTTGTCGGTGTATTACTCTGATCTCTGCCTCTGTCATCCTATGGGGTTCTTCCCTGTGTAACTCTGTGTTTCTCTGTCCAAATTTCCTCTTCTTGTAAGGACACTAATCATTGAATTAGGACCCACCCTGATCCCACATATCCTCGTCTTAACTTGATTATATCTGCAAAGACCCTATTTCCAAATAAGGTCACATTCACAAGTGCTGGGGTTAGGATTTCAACATATCTTTTTGGAGACGTAGCCATAACAACCAAAATACAATCAGAATGTTAATTTATTAATTTATAACAAGAATTATGTTATATGAAATAAAATTCTTCAGCATGGCCAGTACATATTTTCCCCCAAAGGCACATCTGTATGGAAAAACAAAATATAGTCCCATGATTGCTGGGTATGTATTATATCAGAAAAAAAGAGTTAGATAATTAGAAATTTTAATGCTATCAAGTCAAAAGCAATGGGCACATGCATTTTCATGATAGGAAGTCTTGCCAGTGGAATTGGCAATTTCACTAGCCCAGGCTTCCTTCCTATCTTAGGACTTGGAATTGTACTTGAAGAGAATGCAGATTTATACCTTAAAGACTCATCTGCATCTCTGTTTCAAAAAGTGACTAACTGTCCTGTGATTGACAGACTTTCTTTAGCTATGTTAATGAATTCATTCCTGACACTGAAAAATCCTCTTGGCTTTAGACCCCTTAGGTTGCTTTAAAATACTTAAATCTCAGATGGTATTCTTCCTTCTCTTAGTTTCGGGGATTATATTTCTGCAGCTCTTTTCCCTGTTAGCTCAATGTGCTGGGAACTTACCTGTATATATATATATAGAGAGAGAGAGAGAGAATATATACATGTATTCATCCAAATTGCCCTGTTTGGAGAGCCATGAAAGTATTCTTTTCTCCATTCTCTCTTTTCAATAATGATACAAATTATACAAAAATAAGATCTTTTTTAAAAATAATCACAGTTATCATTTATTGAGAACCTATTATTTACTAGGGAAAATGTGGCATACTTTGCTTTCATTATCCTGTTTACTTCTTAATATCTCAGTGGGTTATTTCCTATTATTTCTCTTTCAAAGATGAGGAAACCAAGGCTCATATTGCTGCTTGTGCTCTCCATAGCACAAATAATAGAGATTAAAATTATTAGTTTTTCATTTCTTCAGAGGTCTTGCTTCATATTTCCTTCCCTTCAGCAACCTGCATTATTCCCAACTATATTCCCCTTTTAGCCTGGAAATTTTGAGCATCCATGCCTTTGCCTGTATTATTTCCTTCTTGTAAAATGTCTCATTTCAATTTATCTAACTCCTGGTTATTATTTAAGGTAAGGTTAAAATACCAACTCATCCACGAAGCTTGTGGGAACAAGTTGAAATTAATAACTACTTGTTCTATACTCACATAGCCCTTTGTTAATAATAATATTAAGCATCCTATCTTTCATGCCATTAATAGTCATTTGTGTATGTATTTATCTCCTTCAACAGACGCTAAAATCCATTAGAGACTTGCTAATTTATTTACTAATTAATTCAACAAATTTTGGAGGGAATATCTAGAATAACTAGTATGTTATTAGACATTGGCTATCCTACCATGAACAAAAGAGGTAAAATCTCTTCATGAATGTAAATCTTAGGGAATATGATGTTAGTCAGATAAATATACAAATAAAAAATAAAATTGTAATATAGAAGCCAGGAGTGAACAACGTGTTGAAGAACGTTTAGTTTAAATTTTAAAATATCAGGTAGTTTTGATTTTTAAATTACCTTAATTAAATTAATATTCATTAAAAATAAGATAGTTGCTTCCTCGTGAACAGCTTTAAAATAATGGATAAATCACTTTCTTCCAACTGTAGGATGTATTATTATCTTATTGTTATTGTCCCTTTACCATTACCAATTTAAAGAAAACTAAAACATATTGTCATAGAAGAAGGACTTAACATAAGAAGTACATAAAAAGATCATTCTTCATGTTTATCTATCTGTGGTTATAATTAAGAATACAGCCAAGTAATGACCTTTATGATGATAATGATCCTGTGTGATCCTTGATTTCAACACACTGAATTTTTTTTCTTACTTGTAAATATTACAGGTGTATGAAAGTTATTGTCAATGCCTAGCAATAAATATGAAATGTGCAATTTTTGGTGACTACACAATATTGATTAGATGGACAGAGCTCATTCTTAAACTTCCTACCTATAAAGTAAATTAGAGATTAAGTTTAGGGAATTTTATAGCTAGAAAAAACAGATCATTCAGTATGGATCTTTTATGTTATAGATGAAGCAAATGGAGCTCATAGAAAGTGAATTTACTTAAGCAAAATTGCGGCCCCAGTAATGGACATAGCAGTAGCTCAATCCCGTATTTTTTCACTTTAAGTCTACAATTAGGAAAATTGTATCCAGTAAACGACTGATCTGTAAAGTACAAGAATTATGGATGATTATGGATAATTATTTGCATTCTTTTAGAATAAAGAGCACATTTAAAAAGCACTTGTAATTTATCAGTTTTTAGTCTCAACATCATTACCAGCTTTTTGGGGGACCCCACCTTTTCTATATATTGTTTTCCATTTTGATGATCAGTGATATATTTGAAAGACACAATTTGGAGGGCTAGAGTAGAGTACTATTATGTTTTGCATTCAAGTTGTATTTCTATTTGTCTTCTTCCTGATTCTCTTTATATTCAACTCATTAAAAGTAATTTCTGGACTTGATGTTAACCTAGGAATATGATATGTTCAAAAAATGCATAACTGATTTCTAGAATGCTAAATTTTATGGCTAAAATTTAGCTTTATTAAAATAAAAACAAAACAAAAAACTATTGTCTTTCTAAGATAGATAACATCATCCTTTGAGGATAGTCAGAGAGTAACATAAATACAATAGTCTCCTTATGGGGTGGGACCTGTCCAAGCTCAGGACACTCAAATGGATGTCTCACTGGTGTTTCAGGCTTGGACCATGACCATGTACTATGAATACATGTTGACACATATAGATGTATATTGTGAAAAGTAGTCTGAGGGCCCCTCTTTAGCCTTAATGTCCCAGGTATAGTATCAAATGTGTTGTTAGAGAAGCACTAGTAAAACTAGTAACTGATTCCCCTTGACTTCCTTTGTCTCCTTCATACAGGCTAAAACCAGGAGAGGGAAAAGGACAAGTAAGCATGCAGAACCAGCACACACCATCATATTGGCTGAGAACTGATGCTCGTGCATGCATAGCGCCAGCGTGTGAGCCGAGGCATGCCCCATGCGGAGGCTGTTTGTGAACCTCCTGTGTGTGACTTTGTCCTGTTTTGACTGGAGATGCTTGGAATGGCGGCAGTACAGAAGTAAGTAAATATTTTTTCAAGGAAAAACTTTAAAGCTCAATTTGGATAAGCAGAGCACTGTATACCAGATTTTCAGCATACGTTGGTGTGGCAGTTTGTGCTACATCAGATTACTTTTTGTCCTTATTATATTTTTCAGCCAGAATCCCAGGTCAAATGGTAAGTTTTAAACCAAGCTGAGTATAAGAGGTTTTGACCTTATCTTGTTAGGTCTGGACACTATTATCTAGGCATTAAATCAGCAAACTCAGATCTTGATTCTATTTAACTTGTTCTAAACTACATTTCAAGCCAAAGAAGGAAATACATAGGTATTGGATATATTGACCATCTCCTCAGACTCCTGGTATTATCTCCTCTCTCCCCTTGCCAAAACCAAACAGAGTATCAAGTTTGATTGTTTGATAAATGCTGATAGTAATTATGTCTTTCAGAAGCATACTGTTATAGAAACACTAGGGACTGGTATATATTAATCCATGAACAACTAAAGATAAATCTGAATTCTTCTGAAAGGGCATATATATACATTTTCTTGGGTTGAAATAGAAAAATAAAACTGAATAATTATAAATCAAAGAGTAAGAAATTTATAATGTTTGGAACTCACTATCTCTGTGTAGCAGGCATGAGACACATAGGGTGTTTTGTAAGATAGTTTTTGGTGTTCAGAAAATGATCAGCAGAAAGATTAAAGAGAAACAAATAAAGACATAGTGATAGAGCTTGAAAAACAACTTTGCTTTAAGAGAGTTTGTGTTTGAGGCTTGGCATATATGAATGGGAAAGGAGAAGTACCCATAGGTCAGGGAGGGTAAACATGGGTACCTACATGGATTCAGAATCCACTGACCTCAAATCTCTCACTGTGTGAGAATCTACAAGATATAATTAAAGAAGTATATTAAGAAAATAAAAATAGTCCCAAACATATATAGAAAAAAAAAGAAAAGAAACCATCTCAAACCAGTAGATACTGTTAGACCTACATGTGTGAGAGAAAGGATGAGATAAACACACAAAATAATTGAAAGTGTTAGAAGTCAACAGAGAAAGTGTGTTCCACTGCTACAGGGATAGATGATCAGGTAGGAGTATCCCTGCTGTCTTGGGAATGATACAAGTTATTCAAACCTGAAAAGTGCAAAGGCCGAGGGCAGGGAAGATTTTGAGGATCATTGGAAGTACTAGTCTTCCTTGGGCTCCTATGGACCAGGCTGCAAAATTTATCAACAACATCTTTAGGCTAAAGATTTTACAGGTGATTCTCCATTTCTGACTACATGGAGAAAAGGAGAGACGGATTTCCTTTGGGATATGAGGACCCTAGAAGACCAAAGTACAATAGAAAGGCAAGGGATTGGGATATGGGCAGAGTTAGAAGAAATGATTATAAATGTTAATTATCCACAAGAGATGAGGGTTATTTCACTAGACATATTCCATACTAAGTTCAGAACTGAAATAGACGTGAAAGACTTAGTAGAGAAATGCAAATAAAGGTGTTTAAACTTGAGCTGGAATATTGAATAGGAGAAATATTTTTGTCCTAAGAGGCAGTGTAGCCTTGATGTGGATCTAGCACTTTTAAGAACCTCCTATGGCAGCCCTAAGCTCATGGGGCGGAGGAGGACATACAAAGAGAGAGGTATCAGTGAGGGGGCCTTATGAAAGTGGGTATGGATTGGCCTATGTAAATCTCCTTCATCCCAAAATAGATTGGCACACATTGGTTGACCATAGCCTTTGATATTTAGAGTTGATGTACTAAGAGATAGGAAAGGCAATTTATTTTCCATCATATTATTTCCTGAGTGGAGACTCCTATCTTACTTCAGAGGAAGTGTTTTTGTAGTATCCTTAACAGCCTCTAACAACTTCATCTGTGAGAAAAGGAATTCCTAATTTTTGGCAACAGATTCATAAAAAACTATTATTTTTCTATTGTATTTAATTTATTTCATGTATTTATGTATGGCATGGCTACCTGTATCCTAGGCATGCCAGGTTTCAGCCTGTGGGCTTGGTTTATGCTTCTATTTTGTATATGGTGAGCAGTTTAAGGATAAACCTTTCTGCTATGCCTAGCTCTGTTTCATTGTCTCCATCTCAGTTTATCAGTCTCTGGGTAGTCTAGCCTGAGACACAAGCTCTATCAGTTTATGATAGAGATTCAGAGCTCTGTTGTAGAGAACTTTTCAATTTATATTGGTAAGTAAGAAGTTGTTCAACAGAGCCATTAAAAAGTACCTTCCATATTGGGGGTAATGGGATTTTCTCTCTGAGCCTAAGAGAGAGCTTACTTTTTATTCATATATGGTCATTAATTCACTTTTTATTCATATATGGTCATTAATTCTTGACTGATTTGTGTACTAGGTTGTCTAAAACTTAGAACTTGAAAGGGACTTTTTTCAGTCCTTGCATTTGACCTGAACTATTTTGGGAAGAACCAGAATATAACTAGAACCCAACCATCAGATAAGAAGGGTTCCCGAATTTGGAGAAAGCATTTCTCCTAAAAATCCTGCAAAATTTATAGAAGGGATTGTAACATTGAATATAGCCTATTGAATAAATGAGATTTTACTCAAAGAAAATATTCATTTAGTAATTCCTTACAGGATACTTAATAAGATATTTACATGTATTTTTATTTGAAAAAAAATTATTTCACTGAAAACTAAGGTTCCTCAGTGGCATGATATATTTTATTTATTCTCTCTTCAGTAGTTTACGGTAGCAAGTGAGATGCATGAGAATGTGGAGGTATTCCTAAAGATTAGTAGTTTTTGGAACTATTCTTGAAAAAAAAGATCTTTTAATCCTTGAAAAGTATACTTTTAAAAACCTAATTAAATCAACTTTTCTAAGACTCTTAGCAATACAAAATATAACATTGTAATTTGGACTAATATTTAATTGATTAATATGTTACCTTTTATTGGAGAATTGCATTAATAATCAAGATACAGATGCCAGGTTTGCTTGTTGCTTCTGGGGAGTTGTTGCTCCCAGGTACTTTCAGCTAACAGAGTAAGGAAGTATAGCCCATGTGTATACAGTAATTGTAAATATTTCTATATTAACCATGCATATCTGTATTAAGCTAAACATGAGTTCATACTGATGTCTCCAACTTAGAGACATCACAACATGGCTCATTCTAGCTTTCTCACCTTTTCTGTAATCTCTTACCCAAACCGTGAAAAATCTGGTTTCCACAATCCACCATCAGTTTACTTAATTGTTCATTTGCAGTATGCATGTATAGTGTTAGCAGAATGGTTAAGCTATACCCCTGTGGGAGAAAAAAAACTTAACTGAAGTACTGTGCTGATGTACAGTTCCTGTTGTCTTTAATCTTATAGTCTCAATTCCAAAGTCACTTTGTTAAGCATATCTCCTTCACCTACTTCAGTGAGATTGTTTCATACATTAAGAAAAATATATTTTATTGAAGTACAATTGATTTATAATGTGTTAATTTCTGCTGTACAGCAAAGTAATACATTTATACAAATATATAGATTCTTTTTCATATTATTTTCCATTATGATTTAATATGGGATATTGAATATAGTTCCCTGTGCTATACAGTAGGACTTTGTTGTTTAGCCATTTTACGTATATAATAGTTCATGTTTCATACATTTTAAGTTATACTTTTTGTCAAATTCTGCATTCCATTTTGCAATCTCTCTACTTCCCAAATGGTAACTTTAAAAAATTTCATAAAGTAAGGTTCACTCTTCATGCTCAAAAATTCTATGCATATTGACAAATGAATAATATCATGTGTCCACCGTTAAAGTATCATAGAGATCGTTTTAATTTCAAAAAAACAAGTCCCCAGTGTTTTATCTGTTCAATCCTCTTCCCTCTCCTTTTCCCTGTGATACCTCTGATCTTTTTGCTGTTTCTCTAATTCTGCCTTCTACACAAGTTTATACAGTACAGTTAGAATCATACAGTAGGTAGCATTTTCAGACAAACTTCTTTCACAGAGCAATAGGTATTTAACATTCATCTATTTTTTCTTGTAGCTTGATAGTTTATTACTGAATAATAGTCTATTGTACGGGTGTACCATAATCTATCAGCTAACCTATTTAAAGTCATCTAAAGTTGCTGTCACTTTTTATGATTATGAAAAAAGCTGCAGTAGGCATTTATGTGTACATTTTTATGTTCTATAAGTCTTCATAGCATTTGGGTAAATACACAGGCACATGATTGCTGGAGAGTATGGTGAGACTGGGTTTGGATTTGTAAGAAAGTGCAAGCTGTCTTTCAGTGTCTGCACCATTTAAAATTCTGGCAATAACAGCAATTATCACTGTGCATATTTGTCAGATTTTGGTATTGTTAGCCATAAATTTTAGCCATTTGAATGAGTGTACAGTGGTATCTCACTATTGTTTTGATTTGCATTTCTGTAATGACAAATTATGTTGAGCATATTTTAATATGCTACTTACCGTCAGTATATCTTCTTTGGTACAGTTTCTGTTTGGATCCATTCTCCATTTTTTAATCCAGTTGTTTGTTTTCTTATTGTTGAGTTTTAAGGGTTCTTTGTATATTTTGGATATCAGTCCTTTATCAGATGTATGTTTTGTAGATATTATCTCTCAGTCTGTGACTTGTCTTTGCATTATCTTGATAGTGTCTTTCATAGCATAGACATTTTTAATTTTAGTAAAACCCAATTTAACAAATTTTTTTCCGCTAGAGATCAAGTTTTTGAGGTTGTCTTTATAAATGCATCATCAAACTCAAGATCACTCTTAACATGAGCATATCTTTTTTTAACTAGTTCCAAGTATACATTTTAAACTAATCTAAGATCACCTCAAATAACACTTCATACCACTTCACATGTTAAGGGATTTTAACAGCATATTTCCAACTCCTCTTTCCCATTTTGATTATCCATTTCCAGCTATAATAAGCCAATACATCCTTGCTATTGTTACTTTACACAAACAGTTATAGTTTAGATCAGTATAGAATAAGAAAAATAAAACATTTTATTTTACCCTCAGTTAGTCCTTCTCTGATATACTTCCTTTCTTTGTGCAGATGCAAGTTTCTCACCTGTATCATTTTCCTTCTCCCTAAAGAACTTCTTTTAAACACATTTGCAGGGTGGGATTGCTAGCAATGAATTCCCTTAGTTTTTGGCTGTCTGGTAAAATTTTTATTTCTCCTTCACTTGAAGGATAATTTTACTAGATACAGAATTTTAAGTTGATGCTTTTATTCTTTCAACACTTTAAATATTTCATCTCACTCTCTTCTTACTTGTGTGGTTTCTTATGAGAAGTGGGCTATAATCCTTACCCTTGATCTTCTGCAGGTGATGTATTTTTTCCTCTGGCTTCTCTCAAGTTCTTCTCATCTTTGATTTTTTGCAAATAGAATATGTTAGGCCTAGCTGTTGCATTTTTGGCATGATAATCATGCTGGATATTTTCTGAGCTTCCTGGGTCTGTGATTTGGTTCATGTTATTATGTTTTAAAATTTCTTGATGATGACTGCTTCAGATATTTATTCACCTCTCTTCTCTCTCTCTTCTCCTTCTAGTATTCCAATTACGTGTATGTTACAACTTTGAAAATTGTCCCACGTTCTAGGATGCTCTGTTTGGTATTTTTTTCTTTTTTCTCTTGGCATTTTAGTTTGAAATATTTCTCTTGAACTATCTTAAATCTCACTGAGTCTTCAACTGTGTCTGGTCTACTAATGAACCCATCAAAGACATTCTCTATTTCTGTTACAGTTCTTTTGATTTCTAGCATTTCCTTTTGATTCTTTCTTAGAGTTTTTATCTCTCTGCTTTCATTACCCATCTGTTCTTGCATGTTGTCTACTTTTTTCATTAGAGCCCTTAACATCTTAAGCATAGTAATTTTAAATTCCCTGTCTGATACTTACAAAATGTGCATCATCACTGAGTCTTGTTCTGCTGATCTCTTTATCTCTTCAGACTGTGTCGTTTTTTTTTTTCCTTGCCTTTGCCATGCTTTGTAATTTTTTGTTGTTGATGAAAGCCAGACGTGTTGTATCAGTAATAGGTACTGGGGTAAATAAACCCTTAATGGGAAGATACATGCTAATCTGGCTACAAGTTGAGCTATGTTTGATGTTTGCTATAACTCTAGATGTCAGAGGCTTCAAATTCCTCTAGTGTCCTTTGTTTATATCTCCTGTCTTGACTTTGGGCTTTCCTAAGTACTCTTCCTCAAAGAGTGTCTGCTTCTTACAGTTTTTTCAGCTGTAACCTCCAGTTGTTATACTGAAGTTCAGTTGGCTTAAATTTTAAGGTATGAGGGAGGGAAACCGTTCTATAATATCATAATTAAATCTCAGTCTTTTAGTGGACCTATGTACTTTTATGACCTTTACAATGATTTCTCCACTAGTATAGTTTTTAGTTCCCCCTTGCTAGTGAGACAAGAATGTTTGATGCAGAGGAATGCCCCCCGCACCAGATGTAATACGGCTCTGGCAATGTCTTTTACCCTGGACTATAAGTCTTTGCTATGAAGAAGACACCCATTGTATTTCATATGATTACTCTTATCCTTGCCATATCAGAGAATCCTAAAGGATCACTCTTAGTCTTTACCATGAGAACTCTGTGGGGTTCTTGGAGATAAAACCCATGAAAATTTGGGGGTATCCATAAAACTTCCCCACAGGAGTTTCTTCCCTCATACTAATCCATACTGAGCTTCCAGTAATCAGTCAAAATCAACACTTTAGTGATCCTACAAGATTTGGCTTTAGCAATGTCTGCCCCAAGAAGTAGATCTTGCCTGATTTGCCTCTCTCTCTGTTTTGCAGTGGTGTTTGCTCTGCATTCTCAGTTCTCTGAAAAAAGTCATTGATTTTCAATTTTCTAGCTTTTTTTAGTTGTAAGGACAAAAGTTATGACTTCCAAGGACTTTGCATGTTGGGAATAAATCCAACCAAACTTCTATAGCATATTTCTTCTCTCATTTTTTAAACTAAATGTTTGAGGCTATGTTATGAAACATCTCCTTTTCCCCAAAAAATGAAATGCATTACATATATTCTAGATATTCCACCTTCATGAGGAGGACAGGTTATTCTGTACATTTAGAAGTTGCATGAATATTATTCCTTTAGATAGAGTAGGTCATGAGAGTTCTTACTGTTAGTCAAAATCCAAGTGTAAATTTAGATCATAATTTTAAATTGGTTATTCTTCAAAGCTGACATAATTTTAATTTACAATGTGGACTCAAGAGTGAAAGAACATTAAATAACTTACTGATCCATAAAGAAACAATTTCAGATTTTACAGTAGACAAAGTGATATAAAATTTTTCCATATTTCTATGTTTAATCCATCAGTGTTTTTAAATATTTGTATCAGTTAAGAAGTGTATTCAGACGATTATTTATTTAAAAAGTAGCACAATTATTTTTCTCACAAGAAGGGCTATTGCAGGTGGTACAGAGCCAGTATCTAAGATAGCAGCATAGTCCCTGATCATTCCATCTTTCTTTCAGTCATTTAAATTTGTGTTTATTTCTTCATGGTCACAAAACAGGTGATCTTCCTTAGCCATCCTATGTGTTCCTGTTGCAGGTGGGAAGAAAGAGAAAGACAATGGTTTGGGCTGTTGTCCTATCAAAGTATAGAAAGAATTTTTTAATAAGAAAATTAACTGCTAAAAATACCTTTAAAACTATGCTATATAAATATAGGCTATATAAGAATGTGGGACTTCATAAAATTGTGAAGTCTATGAAGGATTTTGTGAAATTTTTTGGTTTGATTTTCTGTGCTGCCATTTTTAATCAGTCAAAATTTCATTCTAAAACATGTAATTGTCAGAATATGTAAATACCCTTGAAGAGTGTAATTTATAAGTAAAATAATTTTGAATATTTTCTGAAATACAGTTTTTAAAAACTCCTGAGATATTAACGTCATGATTGTTTATCATAATTAACATATTTCTAGTGGGAAATTCACCATTTAGTATGAAAAAAAATTATTGTCTGAAACTTCTCCTGGAAACTTCACATGGGAAAATGTATGGGCGTTCTGAGAAGAAGCAAAGTTTGATAAACAGAATAAACAGAAGTTTAAATATTTAATACAATCAAATGATTTTTAGATGATTGTAATGACATTCTTATTTCAATCAATAGAGTCCAGATTTACATATCTCATATAGCTACTAAGAGATATATTAATTATACTATATTATATATGTATTAAGAGTGCTGGCATAAATAGACAATTCAGTATTTAAAAATTTCAGTATTGGGCTTCCCTGGTGGCGCAGTGGTTGAGAGTCCGCCTGCCGATGCAGGGGACACGGGTTCGTGCCCCAGTCCGGGAAGATCCCACGTGCCGCGGAGTGGCTGGGCCCGTCAGCCGTGGCCGCTGAGCCTGCGCGTCCGGAGCCTGTGCTCCGCAACGGGAGAGGCCACAACAGTGAGCGGGCCATGTACCGCAAAAAAAAAAAAAAAAAAAAAAAATTTCAGTATTGAAAAATGGGTGAAGTATTGAAAACCGATTTTTTTTTTCAAATGAGAAATTTGGTTGAGATATTTGAAATTATGCGAAAGCAAGAGGAAACTTAAATGCACTACAGACTGGCTATAGGATTGTGTGAGGGTGTGTGTGTGTGTGTGTGTGTATGTGTGTATGTATGTATGTCTGTATGTGTATGTGTGTGTCTGTTAAATGAAAAAAGAAGGTAAGAGAATAATGGGTTAGGCTTCCACTTCCAGTTGAGTATAGGGAAAGAAAAAGAAGACCAAGAAAAATCTGCATAATATTAAAGTCATACAAATCTATGTGATTATTAGCAGTGAACTCACTAAAGCCTTGGTAAACTGTTAATCAGCAAGTCTAGCCCTTCCTAGATTAATAGCCAGCCATGTTAGCTTCTGGTTGCAAAAGCTGGTGGAAGTGAAGGCCCTCCAGGAACAGA
Organism: Lagenorhynchus albirostris; assembly: GCF_949774975.1. Taxonomy (NCBI): domain Eukaryota; kingdom Metazoa; phylum Chordata; class Mammalia; order Artiodactyla; family Delphinidae; genus Lagenorhynchus; species Lagenorhynchus albirostris. Next base: position 70,263,809 of record NC_083095.1, on the reverse strand, counting down.
AAGCCTAGTGGGTGAAGCAGAGATCAATGGATTTAATGGTAGACTGAGGAAGATGGGATTGATTGACATATCTGGAAAATTCAAAGCAATAACCATTGTCTCAAAATAGAAGCTCTCCACATCCTAGTCTTCCCCAAAACTTTGCTGAGGGGTGGCAAGTGAAGATGGGATTAAAAGCAGGAAGAAACTTCAGTGTGGCCCAATCTCATGTGTTTTGGAACCATTGATCCTAACACAATATTCCTGCTCACCTCCCTTCAGCCTTCAGGCTCAGACACTAACCAAAACTAATTGCCAGATAGCTATAGCAACAGCAGAAGCAGAGATGGCACCAGGATCAGTAGAAGTGGCACAGTTGTACAGGAGTTGGGCTAACCAAAAGTGAGCTCAGTCTTCTTAAAGTTGTGGCTCTGTAGCATATTTACTCAAAATTTGGTGAAATTTTGTTTATTACTTTCTCATTTTAGCATCAACACATAGAGCAGAGTCCCTTCTAACTGGAAGAAAAATAATGACAACAACAACAAAACCCAATAAAACAGTATCCCTATATTACCACTATCATTTTATGCATTGCACATTATGCAATAAAAGAGAGTAAGATGTGAAGAAGCAAAAACACAACACTCACATTCAAGAAAAAATCAGCAGAAGCCAACCTAGAAACTTGAAATATTGAAGCCATTAGACAAGGAATTTTATATAGTTATTATAAATACTTATATGAATTTAAGTATGAAAATGGTAAGAATTGGTAAACTGAGTCTAAGCAGTTGATTGAAGTTATAAACAGATCATTAGAAATCCTACATATATGTAATGGATATAGGGCTATTTAATATATCCATTTATTTTTGTATTACTTTAAGTTGGATTTTTCAAGAGCTTTTTACATTTCAACTACATTGTTTCTTTGGAATAAATTCATTCACGATATTTCCTTTTTAGGCATTTAGTGTCTGAAGGATCTGGGATATTAGCCCCTCTTTCACTTTTGATATTGGCTATTTGTGTTTATTTTCTTTTGTTTTTTACCAGTCTTTTAAGAGATTATCAATCTTTTTAATTTTTTCAAAAGACCAATTGTGGATATAGTGATTTTTCTCTATTATTTGTTTTCAATTTCACTGATTTCTTCTCCTTTCTTATTTTCATCTGTCTTACTTTGGTTAATTTGCCCACTTTTCATCACAGAGCAGCTGGGCCCATGAGCCATGGCCGCTGAGCCTGTGCATCCGGAGCCTGTGCTCCGCAACGGGAGAGGCCACAACAGTGAGAGGCCCGCGTACCGCAAAAAAAAAAAAAAAAAAAAAAAAAAAAAAAGATATAGGAGTGAAAATAATTTTGACTAAGTGGGTTTAATTGCAGAAATGCAAGCCTTATTTTGTATTCAAAAATCAATCCTTGTAATTTTGACACACTGATACAGTAAAGGCAAAAAAAAACCATATGCTCATCTCATTAGATACAGAAAAAAAATCTGACAATAATCAACCCTAAAACTCTCAGCAAACTAGAAATAGAAGGAGATTGCTTCAATTTAATAGACATATAAAATTCTACAGCAAATATCATACTTAATTATAAAATACTGTGCATGTCCCATCCAAAATTGTCAACTCTCAATAATAAATTGGCACATCACCCAATTATTAAAAGGGAAAAATTATTTGAACACTTCATACGCACACACACACACACAAATGATATTCAAATAGTCAATGAGCTCATGAAAAGATGATCAATATAATTAGATATTAGTGAAATATATGTTAGAATCACAATGAGATTCCACTACACTTCCAATAGAATATCTAAAATATAAACAATACCAAATGATGAGTAGGATAAGGAACAACTAAATCTCTTATATATTACTGATTGAAATGTAAAATTCTACACCACTGTGTACGGCCCCGGGCGTCCCCGGGAGTCCCGACCAGCAGGACAAATCCTTGTGAGTCCGAGGAGGAACCTGTGGGGGTTGAAAAAAGGGGGAAGGGCAGGAGACGCGAAAGAATGGAGGCAAGACAGAATCCTGATCAAGCCTCAAACTTTTATTGCTGCGGTAGCTGTATTTATACACTGCAGAGAAAGGGGGGCGGGATTCAGAATGAGGGAAGTACTTGGCTAATCATCATTGGTGCTGCGTGCGCGGGCTTTCATTTTAGGCGCGAACTTCTATCTCATAAATCAGGAAGAGAAGCAGGGTGTCGGCCATCTTCTAATGGCGAAAACTTCTTGGCTCCCAACACACCACTGTGGAAAACAGTTAAACATACACCATTCTTAAATCTAGCAACTCCACTCTTCAGAATTTGTACACAAAGAAATGAAAACATATGTTTACTAAAAGACTTATACAAGAATGCTTATGGTAACTTTATTCACATGGTCCAAATGTGGAAATAACCCAAATATCCATCACCCAGAGAAGGAATAAAAAAATTGTGGTTTAGTCATACAAGGAATACTTCCCTGCAATAGAAAGTAGCAAGGTACTGACACAAGCAACCACATGGAAACATTTAAAAAGCATCACATTGAACGAAAGAAATCAGACCCAAAAGAGTATGCAGTTAATAATTCCATTTATATGAAGTTTAGGAACAGGCAAAACGACACCATGAGGATTATAAAGTGAATAGTGGGTGCCTATAGTCAGGGAGAGAATGGACTGGGGAAAGATGCAAGGGAACTTTTTATAGTGAAGTTAATGCTCTGTAACTTTACTGGGGTTTTGTGTGCTGGGGAGAAAAAATCATTTTCCCTCTACCCTTCTAGATTCGTGCCTGAGACTCCCCTGTAATGAATGACAGATTAAACTGGAGAAAAAGAAACAAGTTTAATAAGATGTATGCCTCCTATACACATGAGAGATACACATGAGAGATACCCAGGCAAACTGAATGAATAAACAAATGGCCCAAGCCACCACCTCAAATACCATCTCCAGCTAAAGACAAATAAGATGTTGAAGGCAGAGGGGCGGGGTAGTATCCAGTTATGGGAAGTTATCAAGCAAAGAGTAGTAAAAGAGGATATGGTTATTATACAGATTTAAGTCTTTGCCTTCTTCACTGATAAGAGTTTCTAGAGATTTAGAGCCATCTTTTTCTTCCTGGTATATTAGTGCAAGCATACCTAAGAAAGGAATTGCTGGGTCATCATGTGTTCAGCTTTGTACTAAAGATATCACTAAATGCTTTTCTCACATGGTGTAGCAAATTACATTTCCAGCAGCAGTATGGAAGAATTCCCGTTGGTCTACACCTTTTACAGACTTAGTATTATCTGTCTGGTTTTTTTTCCCCCCATTCTAGTGGGTGCTAAATGATATTTCATTTTCAAAGGACATTTTATTGAATTGTAAACTAGATGTAGATCTTATATATAGATATATAATTATATGTTGTACTATATCTGTATTTATATAGAGATATGCTTTATATCTATATATAAAATCCTACAAATCATAGGACTAGAGCTTCGTGCATTTGTTTTTTACATCTTTATTGAAGTTTAATTGCTTTACAATGTTGTGTTAGTTTCTGCTGTAAAACAAAGTGAATCCACTATATGTATACATATATGCCCATATACCCTCCCTCTTGTGCCTCCCTCCCACCCTGCCTATCCCACCCCTCTAGATCAACACAAAGCACCGTGTTGATCTCCCTGTGCTATGCAGCTGCCTCCCACTAGCTATCAGTTTTATATTTGGTGGTGTGTATATGTCAATGCTACTCTCACAGTTTGTCCCAGTTTACCCTTCCCCCTCCCTGTGTCCTCAAGTCCATTCTCTATGCCTGCGTCTTTATTCCTGTCCTGACCCTAGGTTCATCAGAACCATTTTTTTTTTAGATTCCATGTATATGTGTTAGTGTACAGTATTTGTTTTTCTCTTTCTGACTTATTTCACTCTGTATGGCAGACTCTAGGTCCATCCACCTCACTATAAATAACTCAATTTCATTTCTTTTTATGGCTGAGTAATATTCCATTGTATATATGTCCACATCTTCTTTATCCATTCATCTGTCGATGGACACTTAGGTTGCTTCCATGTCCTGGCTATTGTAAATAGAGCTGCAGTGAATATTGTGGTACATGTCTCTTTTTTGAATTATGATTTTCTTAGAGTATATGCCCAGTAGTGGGATTGCTGGGTCATATGGTAGTTCTTTTTTTAGTTTTTTAAAGAACCTCCATACTGTTCTCCGTAGTGGCTGTATCAATTTACATTCCCACCAACAGTGCAAGAGGGTTCCCTTTTCTCCACACCCTCTCCAGCATTTATTGTTTGTAGATTTTTTGATGATGGCCGTTCTGACCTGTATGAGGTGATAGCTTATTGTGGTTTTGATTTGCATTTCTCTAATGATTAGTGATGTTGAGCATCCTTGCATGTGTTTGTTGGCAATCTGTACATCTTCTTTGGAGAAATGTCTATTTAGGTCTTCTGCCCATTGTTGGATTGGGTTGTTTGTTTGTTTGTTTTTTGCGGTATGCAGGCCTCTCACTTTTTGGCCTCTCCCGTTGCAGAGCACAGGCTCCAGAAGCACAGGCTCAGTGGCCATGGCTCACGGGCCCAGCCGCTCCACGGCATGTGGGATCATCCCGGACCGGGACATGAACCCATGTCCCCTGCATCGGCAGGCGGACTCTCAACCACTGCACCACCAGGGAAGCCCCTGTTGTTTGTTTTTTTTTTTTTTGATATTGAGCTGCATGAGCTGCTTGTATATTTTGGAGATTAATCCTTTGTCAGTTGCTTCGATCACAAGTATTTTCTTCCATTCTAAGGGTTGTCTTTTCATCTTGTTTATGGTTTCCTTTGCTGTGCAAAAGCTTTTAAGTTTCATTAGGTCCCATTTGTTTATTTTTGTTTTTATTTCTATTACTCTAGGAGGTGGGTCAAAAAGGATCTTACTGTGATTTTTGTCATAGAGTGTTCTGCTTATGCTTTCCTCTAAGAGTTTTATAGTGTCTAGCCTTACATTTAGGTGTTTAATCCATTTTGAGTTTATTTTTGTATATCGTGTTAAGAAGTGTTCTAATTTCATTCTTTTACATGTACCTGTCCAGTTTTCCCAGCACCAGTTATTGAAGATACTGTCTTTTCTCCAAGTATATTCTTGCCTCTTTGGTCAAAGATAAGGTGACCATATGTGCCTGGATTTATCTCTGGGCTTTCTATCCTATTCCATTGATATATATTTCTGTTTTGTGCCAGTACCATACTGTCTTGATTACTGTAGCTTTGTAGTATAGTCTGAAGTCAGGGAGCCTTATTCCTCCAGCTCTGTTTTTCTTTCTCAAGATTGCTTCTTTGGGTATTCGGGGTCTTTTGTGTTTCCATACAAATTGTAAAATTTTTGGTTCTAGTTCTGAGAAAAATACCACTAGTAGTTTGATAGGGATTACCATGAATCTGTAGATTGCTTTGGGTAGTAGAGTCATTTTCACAGTATTGATTTATCCAATCCAAGAACATGGTCTATCTCTCCATCTGTTTGTATTGTCTTTATTTCTTTCATTAGTGTCTTAAAGTTTTCTGGATACAGGTCTTTTGTCTCCTTAGATAGGTTTATTCCTAGGTACTTTATTCTTTGTGTTGCTATGGTAAATGGGAGTGTTTCCTTAATTTCTCTTTCAGATTTTTCATTGTTAGTATATAGGAATGTAAGAGATTTCTCTGCATTAATTTTGTATCCTGCTGCTTTACCAAATTCATGGATTACCTCTAGTAGTTTTCTGGTAGCATCTTTAGGATTCATTATGTAGAGTATCAGGTCATCTGCAAACTGTGACAGTTTTACTTCTTTTTTGATTTGGATTCCTTTTATTTCTTTTTCTTCTCTGATTGCCTTCGCTAAAACTTCCAAAACTGTGTTGAATAATAGTGGTGAGAGTGGGAACCCGTGTCTTGTTCCTGATCTTAGAGGGAATGGTTTCAATTTTTCACCATTGAGAATGATGTTGGCTGTGGGTTTGTCATATGTGGGCTTTATTATGTTCAGGTAGATCTCCTCTGTGCCCACTTTCTGGAGAGTTTTTGTCATAAATGGGTGTTGAATTTTGATGAAAGCTTTTTCTGCATCTATTGACATGATCATATGTTTTTTCTCCTTCAATTTGTTGATATGGTTTATCATATTGATTGATTCGTGTATATTGAAGAATCCTTGCATTCCTGGAATAAACCCCACTTGATCATGCTGCATGATCCTTTTAATGTGCTGTTGGATTCTGTTTGCTAGTATTTTGTTGAGGATATTTGCATCTATGTTCATCAGTGATATTGGCCTGTAGTTTTCTTTTTTTGTGACATCTTTGGTTTTCATATCAGGGTGATGGTGGCCTCCAAGAATGAGTTTGGGAGTGCTCCTCCCTCTGCTATATTTTGGAGGAGTTTTAGAAGGGTAGGTGTTAACTCTTCTCTAAATGTTTGATAGAATTCACCTGTGAAGCCATCTTGTCCTGGGCTTTTGTTTCTTGGATGATTTTTAATCACAGTTTCAATTTCAGTGCTTGTGATTTGTCTGTTCATATTTTCTATTTCTTCCTGGTTCAGTCTTTGAAAGTTGTGCTTTTCTAAGAATTTGTCCATTTCTTCCAGGTTTTCCATTTTATTGGCATATAGTTGCTTGTAGTTGTCTCTCATGATCCTTTGTATTTCTGCAGTGTCAGTTGTTACTTCTCCTTTTTCATTTCTAATTCTGTTGATTTGAGTCTTCTCCCTTTTTTTCCTGATGAGTCTGGCTAATGGTTTATCAATTTTGTTTATCTTCTCAAAGAACCAGCTTTTAGTTTTGTTAATCTTTGCTATTGTTTCTTTCATTTCTTTTTCATTTATTTCTGATCTGATCTTTATGATTTATTTCCTTCTGCTAACTTTGGGGGTTTTTTGGTCTCCTTTATCTAATTACTTTAGATGTAAGGTTAGGTTGTTTATTGGAGAGTTCTCTTGTTTCTTGAGGTAGGATTGTATTGATATAAACTTCCCGCTTAGAACTGCTTTTGCTGTATCCCATAGGTTTTGGGTCATTGTGTTTACATTGTCATTTGTTTCTAGATATTTTTTGATTTCCTCTTTGATTTCTTCAGTGACCTTTTGGTTATTTAGTAGTGTATTGTTTAGCCTCCATGTGTTTGTATTTTTTACAGTTTTTTTCCTCTAATTGATATCTAGTCTCATAACATTGTGGTCAGAAAAGATACTTGTTATGACTTCAGTTTTCTTAAATTTATCCGGGCTTGTTTTGTGACCCAAGATATGATCTATCCTGGAAAATATTCCATGTGCACTTGAGAAAAAAATGTACTCTGTTGTTTTTGGACAGAATGTCCTATAAATATCAACTCCTTGTTTAATGTATTATTTAAAGCTTTTGTTTCCTTTCATTTGGGATGATCTGTCCATTGGTATAAGTGGGGTATTAAAGTCCACTACTGTGATTGTGTTACTGTCGATTTCCCCTTTTACGGCCGTTAGCATTTCCCTTATGTATTGAGGTGCTCCTGTGTTGGGTGCTTAAATATTTACCATTGTTATATATTCTTCTTGGATTGATCCCTTGGTCATTATGTTGTGTCCTTCTTTGTCTCTTGTAATAGTCTTTATTTTAAAGTTCTATTTTGTCTGATATGAGAATTGCTACTCCAGCTTTCTTTGGATTTCCCTTTGCATTGAATATCTTTTTCCATCCCCTCCCTTTCAGTCTGTATGTGTCCCTAGGTCTGAAGTGGGTCTCTTGTAGACAGCATATATAAGTATCTTGTTTTTGTATCCATTCAGCCAGTCTTGTGCTTGGAGCACTTAATCCATTTACATTTCAGGTAGTTATTGGTATGTATGTTCCTATTACCATTTTCTTAATTGTTTTGGGTTTTGTTATTGTAGGTCTTTTCCTTCTCTTGTGTTTCCTGCCTAAAGAAGTACCTTTATCATTTGTTGTAAAGCTGGTTTGGTAGTGCTGAATTCTCTTAGCTTTTGCTTGTCTGTAAAGGTTTTAATTTCTCTGTCTAATCTCAATGGGATCCTTGCTGGGTAGAGTAATCTTGGTTGTAGGTTTTCCCCTTTCATCACTTTAAATATGTCCTGCCACTCCCTTCTGGCTTGCAGATTTTCTGCTGAAATGTCAGCTGTTAACCTTATGGGGATTCCCTTGTTTGTTATTTGTTGCTTTTCCCTTGCTGCTTTTAATATTTTTTCTTTGTATTTAATTTTTGATAAGTTAATTAATATATGTCTTGGCATGTTTCTCCTTGGATTTATCCTGTATGGGACTCTCTGTGCTTCCTGGACATGACTGACTATTTCGTTTCCCATGATACGGCAGTTTTTGACTATAATCTCTTCAGATATTTTCTCAGACCCTTTCTATTTCCCTTCTTCTTCTGGGATCCCTGTAATTCGAATGTTGGTGCATTTAATGCTGTCCCAGAAGTCTCTGAAGCTGTCCTCAATTCTTTTCTTTCTTTTTTCTTTATTCTGTTTTGTGACACTTATCTCCACTGTTTTATCTTCCAGGTCACTTATCTGTTCTTCTGCCTCAGTTATTCTACTATTGATTCCTTCTAGAGTATTTTTAATTTCATTTATTGTGTTGTTCATCATTGTTTGTCTTTAGTTCTTCTAGGTCCTTGTTAAATGTTTCTTGAATTTTCTCCATTCTATTTCTGAGATTTTTGTATCATCTTTACTATCATTACTCTGAATTCTTTTTCAGGTAAATTGCTTATTTCCTCTTCATTTGTTTGGTCTGTTGGGTTTTTACCTTGTTCCTTCATCTGCTGCATATTTCCTTGTCTTCTCATTTTGTTTAACTTACTGTGTTTGGAATCTCCTTTTCACAGACTGCAGGTTCACTGTTCCTCTTATATCTGGTGTCTGCCCCCAGTGGGTGAGTTTGGTTCAGTGACCTGTGTAGGATTCCTGGTTGGGGGGAATGGTGCCTGTGTTCTGGTGGATTTTGTCCCTCTGGTGGTTAGGGCTGCATCCGGTGGTGTGTTTTGGGGGTGTCTGTCACCTTATTATTATTTTAGGCAGCCTCTCTGCTAATGGGTGGGGTTGTGTTCCTGTCTTGCTAGTTGTTTGGCATGGGACATCCAGCACTGGACCTTGCTGGCCATTGGTTGGAGCTGAGTCTTAGTGTTGAGATAGAGATCTCTGGGAGAGCTCTCGCTGATTAATATTACATGGGGCCAGGAGATCTATGGTGGTCCAGTGTCCTGGACTTGGCTCTCCCACCTTGGAGGCTCAGGCCTAACAGCTGGACAGAGCACCAAGACCCTGCCAGCTGCACGGCTTGGCAGAAAAGGAAGAACCAAAAACCAAAAGAAAAAAACAAATATGAACAGACAGAACCCCAAGACAAACTGTAGAAGCAAAACTAAACAGACAAAATCACACACACAAAATACACACACACTCACAGAAAGAAAAAAATAAAGAGAGAAACCGAACCAATAAACAAACCCATCAATGAAAGCACGCACTAAAAACTAAACTAAGATAAACATAACACCAAAACCAAATCAAATGCAGAAAGCAAACCCCAAGTCTACAGTTGTTCCCGAAGTCCATTGCCTCAAAATGGGAACGTTCATCTTCTATTCAGGTATTCCCCAGTTGCAGGGCTTATCAAACCTATTTTGGGGATTTAATCTGCTTCTCCTGAGGCTGCATGGAGAAATTTCCCTTTCTCTTCTTTGTTTGAATAGCTCCTGGGGTTAAAATTTGGTTTTTGCCCCGCCTCTGCATGTAGTTTGCCCTCAGGCATCTGTTCCCTGCCCAGACAGGACGGTGTTAAAGCAACAGCTGATTAGGGCTCTCTTGCTCACTCAGACCTGGAAGAGAGAGGGGTATGGTAGGTCATAATTGGCACGCAGGGCGTGCCTGCAGTGGCAGAGGCCTGCATGACATTGCAACAGCCTGAGGCGTGCCGTGTGCCACATGTTCTTCTTGGGTAGTTGGCCCTGGATCAGGGGACCCTGGCAGTGGCATGCTTCACAGGCCTCAGGGGGGTGTGGGTAGTTATCTGCGCTTGTACACAGGATTCTTGGTGGCAGTGGCCACAGCGGTAGTGGTCTGTGCCCGTGTCTGGGTTCCAAGATGATAGCCGCCGCAGCTCGCGTCTATCTCTAGAGCTCACTTAGGTAGTGTTTTGCCATCTGTGGGTCCATGGAGCAGGAAGCCCCTCTCCTCACGCACCCCAAAATATTGGTCTCTTGCCTCTCCAGCCGGTCCAGACTTTTTCTTGGACTCCCTCCTGGCTAGCTGTGGCGCACTAACCCCCTTCAGGCTGTGTTCACGCAGAAAACCCCCGCCATCTCCCTGGGGTCTGATCTCTGAAGCCCGAGCCTCAGCTCCCAGACCCCACATGCCCGGGCAGGTGATCAGACAAGCGTCTCAGGCTGGTGAGTGCTGGTCAGCACCAATCTCCTGTGCGAGAATCTCTCTGCTTTGCCCTCTGCATCCCTGTTGCTGCGCTCTCCTCCATGGCTCCGAAGCTTCCCCCACTTTCCATCCCCTGTCTCTGCCAGTAAAGAGACTTCCTAGTGTGTGGAAACTTTTCCACTTTCACAGCTCACTCCCAGAGGCACAGGTCCCATCCCTATTCTTTTGTCTTTGTTTTTTCTTTTTTCTTTTGCCCTACCCAGGTACATGGGGATTTTCTTGCCTTTTGGGAAGTCTGAGGTCCTCTGCCAGTGTTCAGTAGTGTTCTCTAGGAGTTGTTCCACATGTGGATGTATTTTTGATGTATTTGTGAGGGGGAAGGTGCTCTCCACTACTTACTCCTCTGCCATCTTGAAGGTCTCCATGCAATAGATTTTTAATAGCTGCTGGCTCACCAGGGTGGTGTGGGACACCAGTTGGCCTGCAGCTTCTATGGCTCCTGTGGCTCCTACAGGATCCTTATTCAGCCAGGTGCTTGGTTAGCCCTGTGCCGAAGGGCTATGTTCTCCAGGAAGATACTCTCATCATCAAAGTTGAGGTCCCGTCAGAGCAGTGGGAGCTGCAGACCAGGCTTCAGTAGGAAATTGCTACACAGGCACAGAGGAGACCAGCACTCCTTCAGGCCTGCCTGCAACTTTGGCTTGTGGAGCAGTAAACTTGAAAGCCGGGAGCAGTCTATCCAGCCTGAAATTCCTCCTTGGGTGCAGCCTTTCAGCAGCATCCTATTTTGTATGCTTTTTAAGTTAATTTTTGCTGGAATATAGTTGCTTTACAATGTTGTGTTAGTTTCTGCTTTACCACAAAGTGAACCAGTTATACATATACATATATCCCCTCTTTGTTAGATTTCCTTCCCATCTAGGTCACCACAGAGCACTGAGTAGCATTTCTTGTGCTATACAGTAGGTTCTCATTAGTTATCTATTTTATACATAGTAGTGTATATATGTCAATCCCAATCTCCCATTCATCCCACCTCACCTTCCCCCCCGCTTGGTATCCATAAGCTTGTTCTCTACATCTGTGTCTCTATTTCTTCTTTGCAAATAAGTTAATCTGTACAATGTTTCTAGATTCCATATGTAAGCGATATTATACCAGATTTCTTTTTCTCTTTCTGACTTACTTCACTCTGTATGGCACTTTCTAGGTCTATCCATGTCTCTGCAAATAGGACTATTTCCTTCCTTTTTTTGGCTGAGTAATACTCCATTGTATATATGTACCACATCTTCTTTATCCATTCATCTGTAGATGGACACTTAGGTTGCTTCCATGTCCTGGCTATTGTAAATAGTGCTGCAGTGAACACTGCAGGGTATGTATCTTTTTGAATTATGGTTTTCTACAGGTATATGCCCAGGAATGGGATTGCTGGGTCATATGGTAGTTCCATTTTTAGTTTTTTTTTTTTGGAACCTCC